>NC_057813.1:36673026-36673824 GCF_018294505.1 Triticum aestivum | reverse complement strand
GCCGGGGCGCGGCGCGGCGGGAGGGCGGCCGGGCAGGGCGGCCGGATCCGGGGAGGGGGAGCTGAAAACTCCCTCCCACACGTCGTTGGCAAGGGAACTGGGTCGGGGAGGGGTTTGGCTGGCCAACCCCTGTTTCTACAGGCTGGGAAGGAGAATAGGGGTTGAGCCCCTAAATTTTTTTGAGGGTTTAAGGGTTAAGGGGTTCTATTTTTTGGATTTTTTCGTCTCAACCCGTAAAAAAGCGGTTACTTTTTAGGGTTTGAGGGTTTAAGGGTACTACTAGAAATGCTTTAAGGGCATCTTCAATGATGAGCGCTTAGGTAGGCGCTTAAAATCAGCATGCACAAGCGTTGGTCGCCAGGAGTTCTATTTTGTACGTATTTTTGAAGCGCCCGACTCCTCCGTGAGCATCGATGCCAAGAAACCAACCAGAAATACGCTGAAAACTGCCAAAACGGCTGGGATTTATTTCCTAGCGCCCCGTGCTAAGCACCCGCGTTGTAAGGGCATCTCTAATGGTGAGCGCTTAGGTAGGCGTTTAAAATCAGCATGCACAAGCGTCGGTCGCCAGAGTTCTATTTTGTACGTATTTTTGAAGCGCCCGATTCCTCCGTGAGCATCGATGCCAAGAAATCAACCAGGAATACGCTGAAAACTGCCAAAACGGCTGGGATTTATTTCCTAGCGCCCCGTGCTAAGCACCCGCGTTGTAAATGCCCTAAATGCCCTAATCGCACCACCACGCACCTCACGGACGGCGGGACGGGCAAGCAGGCAAGCGAGCGTGGGCCGCTTCTC
>NC_057813.1:36325002-36325967 GCF_018294505.1 Triticum aestivum | reverse complement strand
GCGACGGCGTTGGGGCACGGCGGGTGGGGGGAGGGTAAGAGGGGGGAACGACGCGGTGAGGCTCACAGTGCAGGCGAGCGGGGGCGAGGTCGGGGCAGGGCGCTCGGCGTACACGACGGTGAGGTCGGGGAAGCGTGCGGCGAGGTCGGGGAAGGGCTCGGCGACGGCGAGGTCGGGGCAGGGCGCGTCGAGGCCGGGGCAGGGTGACAATGATGACGGAGACAGCGGACGAGGGCGGCAGCCTGGCGGCGTCGATGTCGTCGGGGCGGCAACTGCGATATGAGAAGTGAAAATTTTCACAAGTCTTGCTTATATACAGGACGCATTGGTCCCGGTTCATGGCACCAACCGGGACCAATGCCCCCGTTTAGTCCCGACTGGTGCCACCAACCGGGACAAAAAGGTCAATTTTCGGCAGCCCAAAGGGCGGGAAGCAGAGGCCATTGGTCCCAGTTAGTGGCACCAACCAGGACTAAAGTGGTGCATTGGTACCGGTTGGTGACCGGGACCAATGCACCCCTTTAGTCCTAGTTGGTGCCATCAACCGGGA
This sequence comes from Triticum aestivum, assembly GCF_018294505.1. Lineage (NCBI taxonomy): Eukaryota > Viridiplantae > Streptophyta > Magnoliopsida > Poales > Poaceae > Triticum > Triticum aestivum. Next base: position 36,325,417 of record NC_057813.1, on the reverse strand, counting down.
CCAATGGGCCTTGCACAACGGCGTGGTGGTGAGAGTGTAGCCCCACCTCGCTAGCTGAGAGAGAGTCGCACATGTTTATAAGGTGCGGTGCACCAACCCTCTCGAGCTCCTCTCTAAATCAGGCTTTCGGGCCTAATCTATCACGATGTGCCTGTGGGTCTACTGGGCCTACTGCGGGCCTGAATCCTGGCCCATTGTTGGGTTTCTAGTCGTATTCAGGCTGTGGTGGCCCTTTAGGTGGCACTTTTTTATTTTTTTTTGTTTTCCTTTTTGCTTTGTTTATTTTTTTTATTTCTACTAACAGTAAAATACTTACTAGTTTTTCAGTGATTCTTTTTTGCTTTTAGGTAATAAAAATTATAAACTTTCTGTTAGTGCCATTTGTTTTCTAATTTGAATAGTTTAAATTTGAATT
>NC_057813.1:36320508-36324436 GCF_018294505.1 Triticum aestivum | reverse complement strand
TCTTTTTTGCTTCTTTTATTTTTTATGAAAATTCTTTCTTTCTTGCTTTATTTATTTTATTTTGTTTCTACTTACTGTTGCTTTATTTATTTATTTTATTATAGTTCATTTATTTTACTTTATTAAAGTTTATTTTATTTCTATTTATTTATTAAAGTTTTTTCTGTTTGTACTTATTGATTTTATTTTGTTTCTACTTATTTATTTTCTTTTTTTTGCTTTTTCTATTTATTTTATGAAAATTCTTTTTCCTTTTAATGTTTTACACACAAAAGCCCTCTCCCCTGGCTGGTTCATTGGTCCCGGTTTGTGGCTTGACCCGGTCCTAAAGACCTCCCTTTGGTCCCGGTTTAGGCCACCAACCGGGACCAATGGTGGTGAGCCAGGAGCGAGGCTCATTGGTCCCGGTTTGTACCACCAACCGGGACCAAAGGGGGCAGACGAATCGGGACCAATGGCCCCACGAGGCTAATGGGCTAACCAGCCCCGAACGTATACCTTGTTTTCTATTGGTGATCTAGTGGCATTTTTGAGAAATCATCTCATGGAGCAATAACATTTTTGAGCAGTTGTAATTTCTAATGACAAAACTGAGTAGTGAGACACAACTAGTGACATAAATGATAAAAACACTTTGTTTAATAAAATATGTCAAAAATGTAATGAATTTGTTTTGATTTAACCGAAATCTTCCAGCTTGCATGAAATCATCCGGTTTGTTAAAAACCATTTGAAATATATGTGGGCATGGTTGGATGACCGGCTCTCGTATTACTGTCTACATGTGCATATGCATCCGGACGCGTGAGCGACCAATACAGTTTCTGTTTTAGGGTTCCGTCTTGGAGATGCCCTCGCAATGCCGTATAGCCTTCCAAGGAAAGAGTTTCACATCGCACTTGTCTAAGTTCAACCAATAGTATCCTCGGCTGAAATAAAAAGTATCCCGGAAATAAATTACAGGAGTAACTCCCGAGCTGCAATTAATAAACCTCAAAAGAGGAAAAAGGAAAACTCTGATGCTGTAATTTTAAGAGAAACGGTTGGACCCGTGCACCTTGCACCTATTTAACACATGTCTCTTCTTCGTCTCTTGGCTAATTTCTTCCATTGTCTTGGGTAGCCGGCCGGGAATATTTCAGAAGCTCCACCGAGATGCGCTTCGTGCTTTGCGTGGCCCTGCTCGCCTCAGCCGGAGTCATCTCCGGTTTGCCACGATCTATGGATCATTAGCCTAGCTAGTAGCTAGCTCGTCACAATCGATTCATAGTACCTCATACTTGGTTGATCTTTTTTTGCCGGAAAAACTTCGAATCTATTTATCTTCAATCATGGTAGTACAACAAAAACTAGAAATAATAAAAATTACATCCAGATCCGTAGACCACCTAACGACGACTACAAGCACTGAAGCGAGCCGAAGGCGCGCCGCTGTCATCGCCCCTTCCTCGCCGGAGCCGGGCAAACCTTGTTGTAGTAGACAGTCGGGAAGTCGTCGTGCTAAGGCCCCGTAGAACCAACGCACCAGAACAGCAACCGCCGCGGATGAAGAGTGTAGATCAAAAGCATCCAACCTGAAAACACACGAACGAAGACGAACGATGAACAGATCCGAGCAAATCCACCAAAGACATATCCGCCGGAGACACAACTCTACACGCCCACCGACGATGCAAGACGCATCACCGAAACGGGGGCTAGGCGGAGAGACCTTTATTCCATTTTCAGGAAGCCGCCACCGTCTCGCCTTCCTGAGCAGGACACAAACCCTAACAAAGCTCGAAAAAAGATCTAAAAACGGAGCCCTCCCACCGGCAAGGGCCGAGATCCACTTCGCCTCCATGGCCATACGGCCACCGAAGACGGGATGGACCGGAGCCGGCGCCGGTGGGAGGTAGAAAGCTAGGGTTTTTGGAGGCGGCGGCTAGGGATTTTGATCTAACCTACTGATCAAACTCAACTGTACGTAGGTGTGGCTGCAGATGAAGCGTTCCTCCTCGGTGACGCCACCACCCACCACCGGAGCAGAAGCCGGACCTTGCTGGATGCTAGCAAACGATGCCCGGTGGACTTCGCGGCGGCGAACTACACCGTGCTCACCAGCCGGTGCAGTTGGCCCCCGTTCGATCCGTCGCGCTGCTGTCCGGCGTTCAAGGACTTTGCGTGCCCTTATGTCGACTATTTGAACAACAACAACGACTGCTCAGTTACCATGTCCCAATACATCCACTTCTACGGTAACTACCGGCCGGGGCTCTTCTTCCACAACTGCAATGAAGGCCCCGAAGGCATCGAATGCCCTGACGACACCCCTTTGTACAGACCATCAACGGCGCCGCCTCCTTCCTCTCTGAATAAGTTACGGAATTCTCTCTCAAAAAAAGAACAAGTTACGGAATTGAGAAATTAATGGATGTGTTACTGATATATTTATGGTTACTACACGTTACTCTGTGTGAATAAATAATAAAATTATAAATAAGAAATATATGATTGTTCTGCATATATGCATACTTATTACCTTCTGTACAAAAAAAATGAATTACCAACGAAATTCCATTGAAAGTTGTAATGTAGAGACTATATGTATTAGTCGTGGTCGAGGTAATCGTTATCGATGATGTGGTCGTCGTCGATGATGGAGCCGCACAAAGCCAGAGGCACAAAAAATTACGCTATGTTGTAGGTGCCGAAGCTGCAATCGTGGATGACTCACCTTGCTAGTGTCAGAGGGTGTCATCAGCAATGACTCTGCCGGTTTTGCCCGGACCGGAGGAAACACATCGGTTTTTCAAGAACCATGTGGTTGTAGGGCCCGTCACTATGTTGTGTCGATGCAGTCATATTGTCGTAAATCACGCGATCGGTTCGGTCATCATGATGTGGTCATTGGCGTCATCGAGGTCGCGTCTTGTAGAAAAATATGTCAGAGAATGTTAGGTGTTCATCTTGCAGATGAGACATCGACGTTTTGTTGACGATGATTGATGAAGGCCACGTTGAAGTAGACATTGGCGATAACTGTTGATGAAGAAGTAGCAAGTGTGAAGTTGTGCGGTCGCTTGAAGTCGTCGCGTGTTGATGCATTGTTGTCGTGCCGAAGAAGTCAATAAAGAATTACATCTCTTTACACACCGAGGTGTCAAGTGGATGGTGCATGTCGATGTAGCTTCTCATAGATGTGCCCGACAAAAATAATTTTTGGACTTGTTATAGTCATTCAACTTGATGTCGTGCTCAGCCTGAAGGCGTTGATCGACTCGACGAAAAATAGCTAGTGCATGGGGCGTCGTAGGTTGGTGTAGATGTTGTCCATGTGCAGGAATTTGCCCTTTGGTGATTCTAGACTCGCAGCACGTACGTGGGTGCTGTCGAGAGTGTACCCACGGCGTGTGCAAAGATGAAAGGTCTGTTGGGCTAGTGTGGCTTGGCGCAGAGGCGGATCGGTGGATCGATGGACCCGTATGGCGGAGTGACAGCGCTTCCGAACCTGGACGGGGCCGCGCGCTGAGTTGACGATGTACACGGCTATCGTAGGTGGACGAAGGCTGGAAGGGCTAGATGTAGATCATCTGGTGCTGATGTTGATCGATGCATATCAGCTCATGTATGTCAGTATATGTTGCTACCTGCACGAGTACATCGTACATGTGCATGAGGCCTCACCTTACATTTTTTTTGGACAAATGATGGTTTTATTGGCTCATAATGAAGCATGAGGAGGACACAAACACAATGAACACACACGGTTAGGATGCAAACAGCCAACTTTAACACACGCGCACAAAAAACAAGCCAACAAATAGCAAAGTCATATACAAGCACGGTCCTAATGGGGGGCAGGTGGGCAGCCGCCCCGGGCCCCTGAAAGGAAGGGGGGCCCACCCAGGGATGTGTCTGTATCATTGTATGTCGACCTGCTGTGGCG
>NC_057813.1:36153422-36320170 GCF_018294505.1 Triticum aestivum | reverse complement strand
GAAGAAAAAATTTTAAGAGGTGCTTGGATTAGAAAAAGTATACACTTTGGCCCCCCCAAACATGTAGTATTTCTATTTGGCCCCCCCTGAAGATCCTGCCTAGCTCCGCCACTGACTGGGTACACACGATTATAATGCATCTCCAGGCCTTACGGAGCAGATAGGAGCGAACGTGGATTGATTACGCATCAGTTACGACCTCGGGGAATCACGTACGGGGCACGATGTCGACCGCTGCCACAGGATGCTTCGCTGCCCTTTCGCCGGTCACGCCGCAGCCTCGCCCTGGTCGTCATCTCCTCCTCCTTTTAGGGGATGTTCAATGCCTAGGCGCTTGCACAGGCGCTTAACAGGACGCACATTGAGTCATAGCCTGGAAGAAAAAAAGAACTAGTGCCTGGGGCCAGAAGTTGCGTCAATGTTGTTAGAGTTGTGTCGAATATTGTGTACAAGGTATGTTACAGTTGGACTATGAGTTGTATTGTGTTTACATAGGATGTGGAGTCGTGTCCTAGTAGGACACTTGTATCCTAGGCCTTGTAAAGATGGAAGCGTATCAACCTACCTTAGTAGGCCGCGGATTACGTGTTTATATAGGATCAGAGAAGCCCTAGATCACGGCATATACAAGGAAACTTGAAGTACAAGATGATCACGAGATAACTACAAAATATAACAGCTAGGCAGGTTCGGTTTAGCCTTATCTTTGACTTAAACCGAACGTACAATAATATCTCGAGGATTCATTCTAGACTATTCTTGACAGCCCCCCTCAATCACACCTTGGTCAAGGTGAGATTGCGCCTGAAGTTCTCCAAGTCTCTCACAGGTAGTGCCTTTGTAAAGCCATCTGCAATTTGATCTTTAGAGGAAACATACCTTATATCAAGAAGTTTATTTGCGACTCTTTCTCTGACAAAATGATAGTCAATTTCAATATGCTTAGTGCGAGCATGGAACACAGGATTAGCTGACAAATAGGTCGCCCCAAGGTTGTCACACCAAAGGCAAGGAATATCTCTTGTCGGTACTTGAAGTTCCTTTAACAGTGATTGCAACCAAATGATTTCTGCTGTAGCATTGGCCACAGACTTGTACTCTGCTTCTGTACTAGATCTCGACACAGTAGCTTGTTTCCTGGCACTCCAGGAAATCAGATTTGGACCAAAGTACACTGCAAAACCACCTGTTGATCTCCTGTCATCAATGTCACCTGCCCAGTCTGCATCTGAGAAGGCACTTAGCAAAGTAGATGAGGACTTTCTGTATGCTAATCCTGAGTTTATTGTATGCTTTATAAATCTAAGAAATCTTTTCGCTGCAGTCCAATGAACTGTTGTTGGTGCATGCAGATATTGACATATTTTGTTCACTGAAAAGGAAATATCCGGCCTTGTAATAGTCAAATATTGTAATGCACCCACAATACTCCTATACCTTGTACTATCCTTTGGCCCAAGTGGCTCTCCATCATGAGCTGACAATTTTTCAGTGCTGGACAAAGGAGTGGGTGCTGGTTTGCAGTCTTTCATACCCACTTTGGTTAAGAGATCAAAAGCATACTTTTCTTGTGTTAGCACAATACCATCATTAATTTTCTTTACCTCTATTCCAAGGAAGAAATGCAAATCTCCCAAGTCCTTCAGGGCAAAGGTTGAGCTCAAATCCTTCAACAATGTTGATATTGCTTGCTGAGAGGAGCTTGTTACAATAATGTCATCAACATAGATGAGAACAAATATAGTCACCCCAGACTTATTGAATAAGAAAAGTGAGGTGTCAGCTTTTGAAGGAATAAACCCAAGTTGTTGCAACTTTGAGTTCAGACGAGAATACCATGCCCTTGGAGCTTGTTTGAGTCCATAAAGGGCCTTGTCCAATATGCACACATGAAAGGGTGAGTTTTTATCCTCATAGCCTGGTGGTTGCCTCATATAGATCTCTTCTTCCAGAACACCATGAAGGAACGTGTTTTGTACATCTAGCTGTCTCAAGCTCCATCCCCTGGATACAACAATAGATAAAATAAGTCTAATAGTAGCAGTTTTAACAACGGGACTAAAAGTATCTTCGTAGTCTATGCCGTACCGTTGCTTAAATCCTTTTGCTACTAATCTAGCTTTGTACCTATCTATACTGCCATCAGATTTCTTTTTAATTCTATATACCCATTTACTATCTATAATATTTTTACCGCTGTTTGCAGGAACAAGATGACATGTCTTGTTTTTCATGAGCGCTAAGTATTCCTCGTCCATTGCTTTTCTCCATCTTGAATCACCCAAGGCTTCTTGAACACTTTGTGGCTCACCTGTTGAGCAAAACGAGCCATATTTAATTCTGAAAAAAAAATCATACCTAACCGTGCCATCCGACGGAACAAGCGGCTTCTCAATGCCGGATTGGAGCCGTGTACGCCCTCGAACAGGAGGTGGTGGCGTTGGATCTTCAATTTCATCATTTTCCGCAGAAAATCCATCAGCCACAGAGGATCCTGGTCTGAACCAGACGTGTCCAGCACAGGATTGGTTGCAGGCAAATCCACAGAGGGTCCACGCTGGATCCTCTGCTCCGGCTGTGCAGGAGAACCTGCAGAACCTGGCGACGTGGCAACCGAGCGGTGGCTCCCCCGGCTGGTTGATGTATGAACCGGTTCGCAGGAGATCCGCGGTTGCATGCCGCGCGTGGACGCTGCCTCCCCCGACAGCATGCGGCGCGTGGATGAGGCCGCTGGCCCAGGCGACGTGACGGGCTGATGTTGAGTGCCCCCGGTGCTGTGGGCTGCCTCCGGTGCAGGCGAAGCAGCGCGGGATCGAGCGCCAGAATCAGCGTGGGATCGGGCGCCCGGATCAGCTCCGGACCGAGCGCCTCTGTCCTCTAGCGCCGCATGTGATATAGGGCTATGTGTCTCCATATTTGCACTGTTTTGTGCCAAATTTTCACCTGTGTAACTGTCATCAAATCCTGCATCATCTGAAGAAGGTGGATTAGTAGTACGAGACACAGCCATAATCTGGTCATTTCCATTATTATCCCCATGATCAAAGGAATGTGTGGGAGATAGATGATCAGGAAGGAGCAAAATTTCATTGCGTAGAAGAGCTCCTGCGTTTGGATGGAGAGAAGCGAACGGGAACACGCTTTCATCAAAAACAACATCTCTGGAAATATAGATACGTCCGGTGGACACATCAAGACATTTGACTCCCTTGTGACGAGGACTATATCCTAGAAAAACACATTGTTTGGAGCGGAATGAGAGTTTCCTATTGTTATATGGTCTAAGATTCGGCCAACAAGCACAAACAAATACTCGAAGAGAATAGTAGGAGGGATTTTTGTGGAAGAGTCGTTCATAGGGAGTTTCAAAGTTGATAGCACTACTTGGAAGGAGATTGATAAGATATGTTGCAGCAAGGAAGGCTTCGTCCCAAAATTTTAGTGGCATGAACGAGTTGGCAAGCAAAGCAAGTCCAACTTCAACAATATGACAATGCTTTCTCTCAGCAGATCCATTCTGTTGATGAGCATATGGGCATGAAACATGACGGGCAATTCCGAGTTTCTGGAAAAACGAGTTTAGTTTCTCGTATTCGCCACCCCAGTCCGATTGGACAGCGAGAATTTTTGCATTAAATTGTCGTTCAACATGTGCTTGGAAATTTTGGAAAACTTCAAAGACATCTGATTTTTTCTTAATAAGATAAATCCACGAAAATTTGGAATAATCATCGATGAAGCTAACATAATATTTATATCTACCAACAGAAAGAGGGGCATCTCCCCATACATCAGAAAAAATTAACTCAAGAGGTTTGGTAGATACACTAGTAGAAACTGGGTAAGGTAATTGGTGACTTTTTGCACGTTGGCATGAGTCACACACCGGCTCATTATTTGGCTCCCCATGATGAGAGAGTTTATTATCCCTAAGCACACGTTGAACTATTGAAGAGGATGGATGACCAAGTCGATCGTGCCACCTTGATGAAGATATCTTGATGGCACCGTATGCATGTTTATTCGACGTTCTAGAAGAGATCAATGGATAGAGTCCTCCTCTACACCTGCCTCGATGCAGCACCCTCCCCGTGGCCCGATCCTTAATGAAAAAGAAATAAGGCCAAAACTCAATATAAACATGATTGTCAAGAGTAAACTAATGAACAGACAGAAGGTTTTGTGAGGCGGTGGGAACATGAAGAATATTGTTTAGATGAAAATTGTGATCTTGGGACTTAACAATGGAATGTCCAATATGGCTTATGCTCATACCTGCACCTTCAGCAGTGTAGACTTGATCACCACCACGATACTTGTCGCGGGTGGTGAGCTTCTCGAGCTCGCCGGTGATGTGGTTGGTAGCACCACTGTCCGCATACCAGTTGGTATCTATCCCGTATGAGCTTGTTGTTGCAGATGCGCCCACCTTCTCTTCTGGAAGGTAGTCCTCGGTGAAGCGGTACCAGCACTCCATGGCGATGTGGCCCGGCTTGCTGCAGATCTGACAACGCGGGCGGTTGTCGTTGTGGAAGCCACCACCGTTTGGTCCTGGGCCGCCTGGTCCTCCTGGCGCACCAGATCGCCCCCCCCCCCTTGTTGTTGGTGTAGGAGGGAGGGGCACTGCTGTTGCCGTTGGTGTAGCCTCGGCCTTGGCCATTGGTGCCACTATCGCCGCTTCTTCCACGTGACGCCCCACATCCACGCTGATAGCCGCGCCCGCGAGCAGCAGCATTAGCGGAGGACTTGAAGCCACCGTTGCCGCCGGAGCCTTGGAACAGCTCCATCCTCTGATCAAAATTCGCCATCTGCGAGTACAAGCCGTCGAGAGTGATGGGTTCAGGGCGAGCATCAAGAGCAGATACCAGAGGATTGTAGTCGAGGTCGAGGCCGGCCAGGATGAAGGAGATGAGTTCATCGTCTTGCATGGGTCTCCCGGCAGCCGCAAGCTCATCAGCAAGCAAACGCATGCGGGCGAAGTAGACGGGGACGGACTGGTTACCCTTTTCCGCATTGGCGAGGGCGATGCGAAGGTTGTTGACGCGGGAGCGGGACTGCGAGGAGAACATGTTCTTCAACGCAGTCCAGGCTGAGTGCGCCGTCTCGACAGAGACCATCTGCGTCAGAACTTCCTTGGAGACAGAGTTCAGCAGATACGCTAGCACCTGCTGGTCCTGGATGACCCAGGCCGCGTGCAGCGGGTTAGGCTTGTCCGTGGACTTGCCCTCTTTGTCGATGAGAAAATTTTCTGGTTCAGGAGTGGATCCATCAAGGTATCCATAGAGGTTAGCTCCTCGGACCTGAGAAACAAATTGGGTTTTCCACAGGAGGTAGTTTGCACAGGTAAGTTTCTCCGTGATTTGGCTGGTGAGGGGGTTGATCGTAGCGTGGGATGAGGAGGCCATGGCTATGGAAAAGGAAAGCTAGATGTATTTGGAAGGAAGGCTCTGATTACCATGTAAAGATGGAAGCGTATCAACCTACCTTAGTAGGCTGTGGGTTACGTGTTTATATAGGATCAGAGAAGCCCTAGATCACGGCATATACAAGGAAACTTGGAGTACAAGATGATCACGAGATAACTACAAAATATAACAGCTAGGCAGGTTCGGTTTAGCCTTATCTTTGACTTAAACCAAACGTACAATAATATCTCGAGGATTCATTCTAGACTATTCTTGACAGGCCTCTCATATATAGAGGGGGTAGACACACGGTGTAACATATGCCAACATAATAGCACATGAACGCGGGGAAAGCCAACGGCATGTGCCGGTGTCCAGGACAACCGGATGCGGTATTGTAGCGGTGTCATGGGGAGGAGCGCCCATAGTCAGGCCCCGGGGATGTAGCCATATCGGTGAATCTCGTTAACAAATCTCGGTGTCATGCTCGTGTGATTATTTGGTCCTCGGATGATCGACGGTATGCCTCGGATTTATTTTAACAAGTGGTATCATGAGCTAGGTTCTTTGGAGGCCGTGGATTGTTGATTGAAAGGAGGATGGAGAGAACGTCGATAGAAATCTGTAGAAGCGATCGTAATACGGGACAGTATAGTCGGCGAGTTGCGGTTCAGAAGCAGATACGGTCGCGTTGTAATCTTCATAGAAGAAGGAGGCGAGACGTGCGTCGATCGATTGATGGATCGGTCGGGCGAGCATACAGCTCAACAGCGCGTACATGAAGCGACCGCGGCGGCACGTGTAGCAGGCGAGTTTGTGACACGATCGGTTTGATCGGAGTCGATCGATCTGCGCGTGGGGTGGGAAGGTCCAGCAGGCGACGTGCAAGCCGAAGCAAGCTGTAGGCCCAAGTTGTGGGCTGTGGTGCAGGTAGGCTGGCGGGCCAGGCCCAGGTGTGCCGCTGCAGGTGCGTCGCGTGCGAGGGAGCTGTCCAAGCCGTGATGTGCCTTGGGGGAGGTCCTATTCGGCGCTGTAGGCGCTCGAACCTGCAAACGGCGCCTACAGCGCGCCCTCTGTGGGCTTTTTAAGCGAGGCACAGTAAGAGATACGGTCGCGAAAAAACAACACCAAAAAAACGCGCCATGTGGAATCGATCTCACGCCGCACCACCCTATTGCAGCTTAGCTTAACCACTAGACCACATCAACGCTAGTGAACAAAAAGCAACGCGAAACTTACTAGAACTAATGAAGCCACGCTATTTATTATTCAACCATGTACTGCACCACTTAGAAAACAATTTGGAAAATGTCTATTTTGTTTAATGAAAAACAGTTAGTTAAATTAAAAAAATCATGAATTTCAAAAAAGTTCATCGATTTTGAAAAAAACTTCATCAGTATTTGAAAAGTTCATTGAATTTGATAGAAATTCATCGGATTTGAAAAAGTTCACCAATTTTGAAGAAAAGTTCATTGAATTTGAAAAAAGTTCACCAATTCTGAAAAAAGTTCATTCGATTTGAAAAAGTTCATCGATTTTGAAAAAAATTCATCGGATTTGAGAAAAGTTCACCAATTTTTAAGAAAAGTTCATCGAATTTGAAAAAAGTTTACCCAAATTTGAAACAAGTTCACCCAATTTTGAAAAAAGTTCATTCAATTTGAAAAAAGTTCAGCAGATTTGAAAAAAGTACGTATTTGAAAAAAAAAGCGCATCGGTTTGGAAGAAAAGTTCGCGAACTGGAAAACCGCGCATTTGAGGGAAAAATAAAAGAAAAAGGAAAAGAAGTAGAAAAAAAGAATAAAACAAACTGGAGAACAAATAAATAGAGGAACGAAGAAATAATGCACAAGTGTGTTAGTGGTTTGGTGGTTGTCCCGTGTTCTTTAGATCGCTCGGGTCGCGAGTTCGAACCCCAAGCGGGCAGCGTTTTTTGGAATTTATCGGTAGGTTGTTAACAAACAATGGGCCGAGCCCAGCTAACGCGCTGCAGGCGCCGGTTTGCAGAAACAGTTGTAACCGGCGCCTGCAGCGCCAAATAGGAAATCCCGTGAGCAGAATAAGAGTGCTCCTCTACGGGCGCTCGCGCAGCAGCCTCTCATGGGCCGGCCCAGCTAGCACACTCACGTTTTCCGTTCTCCATCGCTGGCTCCTTCCCTTCCGGGAGCTCCTAGTCAGCGCCTTCAGCGCCAACCAGCGTGTAGGTAGAATCGAACCTACGACCTCGTTGTCGCTAATAGGCTGCACTAACCACTGCGCTACTTAAGCAGATCTACTACGAAATCCTTTTCATCAGTTTCTTGTTTCTTCTTTCGTTTTCCCCTTTTCTTCTTTTCTTCCTTATAAGATGACTTTTTTTCAATTCGTGAACTCTTTTCAACTCGATGAACTTTTTAAAAAATTTGATAAAACCTTTTCAAATTCGATAAAATTTGAAAAAAGTTCACAAATGTGAAAAAAGTTCATCGGATTTGAAAAGAGTTCACTGGCTTTAAAAAAAGTTCATCGCATTTGAAATATGTTCATTGATTTTGAAAAAAAGTTCATCGGATTTGAAAAAAGTTCATCGGATTTGAAAAAAGTTCACTAATTTGAAAAAAAGTTCATCGGATTTGAAAAAGTTCATTAGATTTGAAAAAGAACTTCACCACATTTGAAAAAGTTTCATCGATTTCAAAAAAAAAGTTCATCAAACTTGAAAAAAGTTCATCGAATTATAACAAAAAAGTTCATCAAAATTGAAAAAAAGTTTTTCGAATATGAAAAATGTGCACCGAATTTGAAAAAACAAAAAGTTTGAAAAAAGTTTCATAAATTCGAAAAGAGTTCTTTGATTTTTTTCAATAAAAAAGCCAAACTATAAAATTATTGATTAAAAAAGAATATAAAGAAAAAAGAAAACCCAAATAAAACCGCCCCGGAATAGTCAACAGTTGTCCTGTGGCGAAGTGGTTATGGTCATTGGGATTGAACGACATGGTCGGGAGTTCGACTCCGGCTTACGCATTCTATTGAACCGTTTTATAGAATAAACATACATGGGCCGGCCCAGCTTGCCAGCGGAGGGGGATGGCTGCAGGCGCCCGTTTGCCAACGGGCGCTTAAGGCTTAAGCGCCGAATAGGAAATCCCGTGCCTTGGTGTGTGGTGATGTACGCAGGAGGGCTCGAGGGATGCAACGGAGAGAGCTCCTCTTCGGCGCCCTCAGCGCCGCTTAGGCTAGGGGGCGCTCGAAGGCAAGCGATAATGGGCCGGCCCAGCATCCCTCGCGCAGGGGAAAAAATGCTCAGAAAAAAACAACACGTGAAAACAGCACAACAAATTGCGAGATGTGGGAATCGAACCAGGTTGCGTACGTTGATGCACCTAACGCACTAACCACTCCACCTCGACCACTTTCATGTAACATGTTCGAAAACAACTCTTAGTCCATTGTCTCAGTCCCAGAATAAATTATTTCAAAAAATCATAAATTTGAAAAAAAATCACAGATTTTCAAAAAGTTCATCGATTCTGAAAAGGAGTTCACGGATTTAAAAAAGTTCACAAAATCTAAAAGAAATTCATCACTTTTGAAAAAAGTTCACGGATGTAGAAAAAGTTAATCGATTTTGATTAAATAGTTCACAAATATGAAAAGAGTTCACGTAATTTTCAAAAAAAGTTAACGGATCTGAAAAAAGTTCATCAATTTCGGTCAAAATAGTTCATCAAATTTTAGTAAAGTTCATCATAATTGAAAAAAGTTCATCGAAATATAATAGAAGTTCATCGAATTTGAGAAAAGTTCATCATAATTCAAAAAAGATCGTCGAATTTGGAAAATAATTCATCAATTTTTTGAAAAAAGTTCATCAAATTCAAAAAAAACATCAAATTTGAAAAAAGTTCATTGACTTAAAAATGAGTTCATTGAATTTGAAAAAAGTTCATCGCGTTTGCAAAAAAGTTCACCGAATTAGAAAAAAGTTCATTGAATTTGGACAAAAGTTCATCGAACTTGAAAAATAGTTCATCAAATTTTGGAAAAAGTTCATCAAAGTTGAAAAAATGTTCATGAAATCTGGTGAACATTACGAATTAGAAAAAGGAAAAAAGAAAAAGACAAAAAGAAAAGAAGAAAGAAAAATAAATTAAGAAAGAAAAGAAACGAAGGAACAAAAGAGGTAAAAACTGTATTTTTCAGTAAACGGTGAGTGGCGGGGTGGTTATCTCCTAGCACGCCGAACCGATCCGGCGCGGGTTCGAGTCCTCCCAGGTATGCCTTTTTTTCTTTAGTTTAGAAAGGAAGAAGGGAATTTGGGCCGGCCCGCGTCGCGAGGGGGGTATGCGCCCTGTACCATTAACACTGTATTCAGCGCTGAGGGCGCCGAATAGGAACCAGCTGCAACGGAACGGGATTTGTTTGTTAAAAAAAGAATTGCCAAAGCCACGTGTGTGTACATGGGCAGTTTTCTGCTATGGTGCATGGAGAAGCTACAACAACAACTAGAGACAAGAAAAATTGTGCAGGTTGTATGGAAGTTTTTCGGGGTTGATTTGCTGAGAAGGCTTGGAACATGTTGACAGGCTATGAAGGCACGCGGGCAAGCGCGTCATGAGGATCATGTTTAACAGGGCGTCGAGTAATGCATGGTATGTGCTGGTTGACATGATGCAAGCTGGAGCATGATTGCAGTCGGATATGTTCGCCTGGGTTAAACTAGACAGTCTGACGGATCGACGCGAGTCGGTTGATACAGAAGACGGTGGTGAGATCGGCGATGACGACATAAGAGCGTAGTGGTGATAGTGGCCGACTTCTGAGGCGTGGAAACACGTGGCGCAGGCCTCGAGAGCTTGTGTGGCTTCGACAAGACTATGGCGCGGGGTTGATTCAAGATGATGCACATATGAGAGCTTGGAGTCGACGAGGTGCGGGGTGGCACGTACAACCATCATGGAGTCATGTTGAAGGTGAAGCTGGATTGAGGGGCTACGGCTTAAGTGCACAGAGAGTCGAAGCCTATTCAGTGAAGGGAAAAAGCGAGTGACACGCAATTCGGGCTGGAGCCAAGTGGTCTGATGGAAGCGTGAAACTCGTCATCGGTCGGCGACGATCGATGGTACTCTGCAGTGTGGGTTGAGTGGTGTGGGTTCACGACCCTTGAGACTCGACCGGGAAAGCGGAGGCTCGACGCGGTAATAGTGGCAAGGCGTGCGGTATGCACGAGACATGGAGACGGGCCAGGGCTCTGGTGGTCATAAATTTGGTGAGACAACTACGAATTTGACTCGGGATGACTACAAGCAATGGTGAAATCCTTCAAGTTTCAGACAGACGGTCAAGGAAGAGCAGTGATGTATAACTCTTATGTGTGACACCCAATATGTGAGTTGTTCACTTTCATGCAGGTCAGTGTTTGGTGTGTGATGGCATTGAACGGATACTCTGAAAGTTGGGAGCACAAATTAGAATAACAAGGAACTTAATTTTGCTCGAGTGATGACTGTGGTCAAGAAAAGAAGAGACTGCAAGTTGCAGGTGGAGTCATATGGAGTCTTTGGAGTAGCAATGGTACTCATGGGATAAGCTCAAGTCCAATTTACATGGAAGTTTGACGCATGGACGAATTCAAGGTGGTGGAGAATATTCGCCAAGGTGGAGAGTGTTAGAGTTGTGTCGAATATTGTGTACAAGGTAGGTTACAGTTGGAGTATGAGTTGTATTGTGTTTACATAGGATGCGGAGTCGTGTCCTAGTAGGACACTTGTATCTTAGGTCTCTCATATGTAGAGGGGGTAGACACACGATGTAACCTATGCCAACATAATAGCACAGGAACGCAGGGGAAGCCGGCGGCATGTGCCGGTGTCCAGGGCAACCGTATGCGGTATTGTAGCGGGGAAAAAGTCCAAAACGAGCCTTAAATTTATAGACGAAAGCTAAATCAAACCCTGAACTTCCAATCTCTGAAATCAGCACACCGAACTTTTCGATCCCGATCTATTTTGAACCTTGAGAGTGTTTCACTGGTATTCGCTGACATTGCATGTGAAAGCGGGCTAGCCCATTAGAGTACTCGCTCGCACGCTAGCTCAGCTCTGGTTTTAATTGTTTTTTTATTTTTTTATTTTCTTCGGCTTTATTTTTTCCTTCCCTATATTTTTGTTTATTTCCCGATTTTTTCCGTATTCTTTGCTTCTTCCTTTCTTTTTGTTTCTTTATTGGTTTTAACTAAAAAATGTACACACGTCTATTTTTTCTCAGAACACAGAGTACATTTTGAATGCACATATGAGAAAAATAATTGGCACACTATTGACATATTTCAAATACATTATGTATATTTTTAAAAATACACGTTTTCAACATTTTTTGGAATACACAATGACGTTTTTCCACATACACGTTCAACATTTTCTTAAGACAATTTTTTTATCAAACTATACAAACATTTTTACATTGTTTAAAATGTTGCTCCCATCTAAAAAAAATCAAAAGGTATTTGGACTTTAAAATTTTGTTTTTCGAAAAAAATGTGTTTCAAAAAGTATTCAATTTTTCAAAACTGATTCTGTTTGAAAAAGTTTTTCACTTTTTAAAGATTATTGAGAATTTTTCTCACTCATCTGTTCAGGTTCCAATAGTTGGTCCCGTTTTTAAAAAAATCAAAAGTGTTCGGACTCTAATTTGTTTTTCAGGTTTCAAAATTTGTTCCCATTGTTTAAAAAAATGTCTATGTTTCAAAAAGTGTTAATTTTTCAAAATTGATTCTGTTTTAGAAAAGTTATTCATTTTTTTAAAATATATAGTGTTTTTTCACACATCTGTTCAGGTTTCAAAAGTTGCTCCCATTTTTAAAATTTTCAAAAAGTGTTCGCACTTTAACAGATTGTTCAGGTTCAAAATTGTTTATTTTCAAATAGTGTACCCTTTTTCAAAATTGATTCTGTTTTCAAAATGATGTCTATTTTTAAAAAAGTATTCAGAATATTTAAAAAGTAGTCGCACTTTAATTAGTTTCCAGAGATTTCACAAATTGTTTACATTTTCCATATTTGTTTGCCCTCAAAAATGTTTCTTCTAATCTCGATGTTAGGGTCTGTTGTTAAATGTTTCGGGCGTCCCATTATATCGACGACTGCCATCTGTTGTAGCGGCTTGCGTGAGCGTTCAGTAGTGCCAGGTCTGAAGTTCGATCCCTCTGTGTTGCCTATTTGGTGTGTATTTTCGCGTCGCGCTTTATGAAAAAAGAACTTGCTTCGCACGTGGTGGGCCGGTCCAATAGCGTCCGCAATCAACAGTTGTCGGTCTTTTTACATCACGTATTGTGAAAAAAGAAAAAAATAATAGACTGAAAAAACGGAAAAGAAAAAGGAAATCTCGCTTCGCGCCTGTTGGGCCGGCCCAGTCGCGTCCGCAGTGAACAGTACCGGGATTAGACCTGCCACATCAGCAATCCCTGTTTGGAAACACACTCAAGGTTAAAAATAGATCGGGATCGACAAGTTTGATGTGCTCATTTCAGGGATTGAAAGTTCAGGGTCGATTTAGCTTTCGCCTATAAATTCAAGGTTTATTTTAGACTTTTTCCATTGTAGCGGTGTCATGGAAAGAGCATCCATAGTCAGGTCCCAGGGATGTAGCCATATCAGTGAACCTCGTTAACAAATCTCGATGTCGTGCTCGTGTGATTGTTTAGTCCTCGAATGATCGACGGTATGCCTCGAATTTATTCTAACATATGCTAGCATGTATCCTGGCTTAGCCGGGAATAGCAAAAAACGGCTGGGATATTGGGCCTAATTGCTGGGGATTTGATCCTAGCGCCCATGCTAAGCGCCTTCATTGTAGCTGCCCTTAGGCGTCATGACCGCGAGAAACAGTTGAACCGGCAAGCGACCAGGGATGCCAATCGCGCTTCAGCCAAAGATGCCCATGTCCCTCCGCCAAGAGATTCGAAGCTGATTCTTGAACAGGTATCCATGCCCCTAGCGATTTTGCCATAATAATTAAGGGATAAGTATATTTTTCGTCCTCGAACTCTTCTGAAAGTTTAGAAATTGTCCCTCAACTCTAAACCGGAGAGTTTTTGTCCCTCAACTTTAAATTCGGGATGAACAGTAAAATAATAAAAAATAGCAAAAGAATAAAAAAATCTGAAATTTTACAGCATCGAAGATACTTTGGTCCACAAGACACGTGCAAATTTTGTGGTGTATCGACATTCGAGCAGTTCGTGGCAAACAAAAAAATATAAATATGTACGTCTGTGAACAGTTAATTCAAAAAATAGCAAAAAAAAATAAAACGGTATGAATTTTTTTGGCATCAAAGAGGCTTGGGTGCGCAACGTGCGTGCAAATTTTCGTGGTGTTTGGGCATTGTACGAACTCGTGACAAAAAAACAAAATTGGACTCAGATTTACATTTTTGAAAAAGTGCGCTATTTTGTTTTTTTGGCTAAAGTTCCTCGTATGTCATTTGATCACGAATTTTTGCATGCATCTTGCGTACCTGGTCATCTTTGATGCCAAAAAGTTTCATGTGTTTTTGAGTTTTTTTTGCTATTTTTTTTGAATTTACTGTTCATTGAAGTACATATTTACAGTTTTTTGTTTGTCACGAGCTGCTCGAATGTCGAAACACCATGAAATTTTGCACGGGTCTTGCGCACCAGAGTATCTTCGATGCTGTAAAACTTCAGGTTTTTTTGATTTTTGTTGCTATTTTTTTCGATTTTACTGTTCACCGATTTATCGTTCATCCCGGACTAAAATCACCTGAAGTGGCACGAGGGACGAAAACTATCCGGTTTTAATAGTTGAGGGACGAAAACTCTCCAGTTTAGAGTTGAGGGACGATTTCTATACTCTTGGAAGAGTTCGAGGACGAAAATATACTTAGCCCTAAAAAATGAACGATAATCACTATTTAGCTCTCATTGTTGAAATAGGTAATTGATGATAGATCAATTAGGTATTAGTGATAGATCTCATCGGGGTTTGTCATTACTAGTTGAACGCGACAAGCAACAATTTTATCGAGGTATTTTTATAGATTTTTTTTGCATGATAATACGTGGCTCATTTATATAGAATAATGATCAAGTTACAAGGCACGTAAGCACCGATCATACAAAACTGAAAAGATAGGAAAATCCTATGAAAAATACCAACGTCTGTTCCTCTCCTTCGACACCACCGAAGCGGCCACCAAAGGGTAAAAAGACTGATCACCTCTTCACCCAAGCTCGACGCGGCTCCATCGCTGATCAGCAGCTTTGCGGACCTCCAAAGTAGTTTGCCAGAAACAAAACCATAGCCGTTGAAAGAATCAGATCGGGGCAACATGTCCCCGGACACGCCACCGAACTTCAGAACTGACACCCCCGCATGACGACGACGTCGGAGGAGGAAACCAGAACTGTCAGCCTTCAACCACAGACCCAGCACAAGATTCTCCATCTTCCAGCTGTCACTTGCGTAGACAACCGCCTGCGCGTACTCCTGAACGACCAAACCTCCCTGCTTCACCATGACGTCGGAGACAACGCCATAGCAACGGGGACAGAGCAGAAGGAGAGACACACCTGATGGAGTCGTCGCCGCCGCCTCGCCAACACCATCCATGAACCCTAACGCTGCCGATCTAAAGGATCGGCAGAGACACGATGCCATCAACTCCGAGACGCCGCCATGAAGGACACCGCCGGTATGGGAGTGAAGCTGAGGCAGATTTATTCGTCTGTGCGCCGCTTCCATCGCCCCAACAACGCACCACGACCTACAAATCCAAAACCTAACTACAGAGCGGAGGAACGGGGTCCCCCTCCCTCCTGCCGCCGGAGCAGCGGCTGGAGGGAGAGGGGGCCAGCGCACCGGCCGGTGAAGATCGGTGGAAGGAGATCACCTCCCTAGTCGCCTGGCTGTTTCCAATTACTAAGGGCACGTCTTGGTACGATGCTTAAGGGAAATACATAAAAATTAACAGTTACAATAGAAGTCTCTACCTCCGGTGCTAATTGCAATGTACAGATGCTTTTCCGATTAGATTGGATTGCCCATAACGGTGCCGCAGCCAGACACTCGCCACAATTCTCGTTCGATTGTGGCTTTTATCTTAGATGAAATAGGAGAGCTAGCTTTTGATTTTTCTTCTTTTAAGATTCAGCATGTAACCAGGTCAGCAAACTTGCCGGCGCATCTCTGTGCAAAACGTGCATGCGCTTTGAATGTGACCGACTGCTGGCTTGACGAGACTCCTAGTTTCTTGGTAAGCAGCCTTCTAGCTGACAACTTTTTTGTTGAATAAAGCTCTCTGATTTGCTCGAAAAAAAAACGGTGCCGCAGCCAGCCCTCGAACGCATAGGGCAGCGACACGCCTCCTGTCGCGCAACCACGGTCAGGTCTAGGGAAGAACCAGCCCGCCTTGGCGTCCACCGGCCAGCCATGACCAAATCTGGGCAGGAAAGGGCAGCTTGCGGCGGTCGACAACGGGTGGCCTGGGATGGGGTGGCTGCAGCGTTCCTGGCCACATCCCCGAAACCACAGGCCGGAGGGCCTCCAACAGGCGGCGGAGATTGGACCCCAACCAGCAGCGATTAGCACAGCCACCGGAGGAGACGTACGACCGCCTCGGATGAAGAAACGGACGCAGCCAAGGGAGAGAAACCCTGCAGCCACCGCCTTCCGCACGGGGCTTCGTCCGACGGCGGCAAGGAGAGAGAGAGGGCGAGAAGCGAGCTGGAGACGGTGAAGATGGGACGCCTCCCGTATCGCCCGCTGAGCACGATGCGGGGGCCTCACCTTGCATTGGGTCCTGAAGCTGACCGCTCGCCATGATCTCCATGGAGGAACATGTCGCCACTAGGGTGGACCTTGCATGGTGTGTCCGGCTGGACCTGACAGGCTATGCGTCCGAGCGCACATGCATACCGAAAAAGGGTTTTTCCCGGCTTTGTATTACAAAGCAACCAATCGAGACAACCAACGATAGGTGTTGGGTGGAAGCAGCACAGTCACGCCCAAAAGAAATGAAAGAGAAAATACAAGAGAAACAAATGCCGACAACGGCGAATCGACAAAAAACGAAGAAGCCTCACGACCATTGCGTCCACCGGAGATCGCCCACCAAGCTCCGAGACTCTGAAGCGCCAGTACCAGTCAACACCTCCAAGAAGGGACGCGACAATGACGACCCTGCTGCCAAGGGTTTCCCCTGGCAAGCGGCGACGAGAGAGGGAGGGTAGCCCCGACGCCCTCCAGGAAGGTCCGGCAACACCCTCAGGCGCCACCACGTCGGTGTCGGTCAAGCCAACAGGGATTTCTCCCGATCCCAACCTTCACCTCGGACACTCCGGAGCTCGCCACTAAACCGACCATCACCCTGCGCCAACCCGGTCATGAAGCCTTCCAGACGCGGAGCCACCGCCCTGTTTGCCGGCTCATTCGGCCGGCCGGTGCTGCGAGTGCCTACGTTTCCTATCTTTTGTATTTTCGTTTCCTTTTTTCAGTTTTGACTCCCTATAACTATATCTTGAAATCCTTATCTTAGTGAAATGGGTAGTGGCTTAGTGATTCTACCTTTCTCGTCTATAAAAAACCATCTCCTTTCACGAGACAAAGTCCGTCTGTTTTTCGTAAAATTCAAATAGTTGTAGCTTTATGACTAGGAGTTTACATAGACTTTGGGCGAGGTTCATGCGTTATTCCTCTTATGCAGTAAGGTGTATATTTTTCCTCTGTATATTAAACTGAAAGGCAAGCTTTACATCCAAGGATATATGTACATACACGAATGATTCCATGGCATGAACAAAATAAACGATACACAAGTACAGTACTTCTCACAAATAAAGTAATGATAAGTTAACTATATACCGTGATTACATTGTAATCTAGTTATCCAAAAAAGGTGATCTGATCTTTCTAAACATCAAGTGAGCTTCTGGCGAGGAGTGGTGTCGGTGTAGCCGATGCCCTTCCTCTTTGTGGGGAAGACCATGAACACAAAACTCGACAGAAATGCGATGCCCAACGGCAGGTTCTTCAGCAGCTCCATGGTGTTCCTGCCGGCGTTGGGGAAGAAGCAGTTTTGTAGCCCCACGTCGCTGAACGCCACGGTGAGAAAGACCAGCGATGTGAAGATGGCATGCAAAAAGTCCAGCGGCCGGATGCTGAGTCTCCGGAACTCAGCTGGAGTCCACTGCAACTTCTCCTCTTCATTGGAGAAGTTGAACACGTTGAAGCCACGTGGTGTGGCGACGCCGTAGTAGAGCTTCTGGTCGCGGCCGAGGACGCTGTCGGTGAAGGAGAAGAGGATGCACAGGGCGGCGAGGATGATGACCAGCGCAGCGGTGAGCCACTGGTTGGAGGCCTCGCACTTGACGTGGTTGGTGAAGGACGGGGATAGAGCCTGGTATGCCAGCATTGTGCCCATCGGCAGGAGCTGCGCAAGGTTCGGGCGCTCGACATGACCTTGTCCTTCGTCTTGGATGCTGGTCCGGCAGCTGCTGCAGGGCCCATGGTCGGGTAACCGGCGTCCTTAGGCGTGGCCGGGGCCGTGCCGGCTGTCCCGCCCATCCGCTGGTCGTTGGTGTGTGGACTTGGAGGCATCTGGATCACGATGGATGATGGAGGAGGAGACGCCATTGTGTGGTCGATTAGGATTATCCTAAGTTGTTTCATTCGTGTGGCAAACTGGCAACGCAACGTTGGTGTGCTTATATAGGTGAATCCTCTACGAATGGTTCCACCGGTACCATTGGCCGCGTTGATTTGTCTATGTGATGTGGCATGCTATTGAAGCTGCACATGTTAACTTCATATTCTAGGCGGGGTCAGTCGTTTCTACGTGTATTGAATTGTCTTAAGTTTGCAGCTCACGTACTTGGAACCCTCTCTAGATTTTCTTTGGTTAAACTTCCACTAATGGCAACAAAAGGTCGTCGTCCTGAACATGCGACGATGTCTTCTTCCCTGAAAGTGAGGAAATAAATTAGTTTCAAGATCGCTTGTTGCCGTTAGAAATCTGCAAACTTACCTTTCACTCAACTAGCATGGTGCCGTCTGGTGAATGCGAGGCCCTACCTTTATTGTTCTAATTTTTTTTGTAAAAAATAGCTTTTTATATTCATATTGTGTGATTAGAAATCAATAGTGTGACTCTATAGCCACTGTTAAATTGGATATCATATGAATGTATACATATTACAGGCCTCACTAGTATGCATGATACTCCCTCCGTTTCTAAATATTTGTATTTTTACAGATTTTAAATGGACTATCACATACGGATGTATATAGACATATTTTAGAGTGTAGATTCACTCATTTTGCTCCATATATAGTCATTTGTTGAAATCTTTAGAAAAACAAATATTTAGAAATGGAGGGAGTATTAAACAATAAAAACTTTGATGAAAGTGCAAGATAGAAGACTTAGAAGCACAAGAATTTTGTAAACTGTGCTTTTGGTTCAATAAATGTCCAACCACAAGAAAAAAAATACTCCATTTGTTCCAAAATTGTAGTGCATAATAGATTTTTGCAAAGTCAACTTTGTAAACTTTGTGCAAGATTATAAATTTTTGTCAACATCTACATTGCCAAATCATTACCATTAGATCACGAAATATATTTCCTCAAATGACAAAATTTGGTATTTTATAAATTAGTCAAAGTTTATGAAACTTGACTTTTGAGAAAACCAAGATGCCGCATCTATATGGTGATATTTTATATATTGGTCGATATTGTGTGGTATAGTAAACATATACGACATCTGTATGGTGATTTAAGAATATGACACAACTATGGCGCCGTATCCTGTGAATCCAGCATCCCTCGTGCATCCCTGCATCCACTCATCGCAGGCCGTTAGATCAAAATCCCGTGTCTGCCGTGCGTCTAACATCGTTTTGCAGAAAACCGCCCGCAGCAGCCCAAATCAGCCATGTAATTTTCCATGTACCCCCCTCCTCCCAAGCCGAGGGCTGCTCCTCCAATTCGGGATCTCCCCAAATCTCATTGTCCCTCCAAAGCCCCATCCCCGCAGCAGCCACGACGTGGACGGCAGCCGGCGACGAGCCAGGACGGAGTGCCACGACGTGGACGGCAGCCGGCGACGAGCCAGGAAGGAGCATTTGACATGGAGCGTGCGACGGAGCGCAGCATGAGGAGCCTGCAACGGAGACCCGCGTAGGCGGCGGCCGCATCCCGGCAGCTACGGCCTGTGACACGAGCGACCACCACACTCGCCATCAGTGCCACTGCAGTAGATGGTGTGGACGTGTGGTCACGTACGTAGGAGTAATTGATCTTGTTAGATGAACTCCTGTTGCCAAATCGCAGTAGCAATTGATCTTGTTTGGATGAGCCAAGAGCAAACATGTACTGCTGAATGCAAAATTCGGAAAAGGAAATTCAGTTCTCTGAATTAGTTATCCAGAAAGTTGGGAGAGAGAGAGAGAAACAGGATAACATCTGCTGGCTGCCTTAACTTTAACTCACATGAGAAATGAATCTTCGCTAGTCCTACACTCAAAGTTCATTTATCCTATGACTGATGACTGAAAATGACAATGTAAACTCCTTTGAAAGCTCTCAGTTTTTCTCTCAAGAAAAGAGCGGTTTATATTGCCATTGTTGAGGTGGAGTTGTAACTTGAGTTGTTCCTTGTGTGATTCATACTGAACACTGCTTATACAACAGAATCAACAGGTGAGCTCACAGTATGTAGTACTTGTGTGATGTACGCCTTGTAAAGCAACGACAACCACATCTCTGAATTTGGCTAATTCTTGTGTGATGTACGCCTGTGGTACTTGCACACTGAGCTCCTGAATGTGTTCTATGAGCTTGTACATTGCAACTGTTGGTGCGAACTATCTCATTTTCTAACTTCTTTTGCTGTCCAATACGAACCCCAAAACCAGAGTGATGTGCATAAGATTTGTAGAACTCCTCCACAGCCTTCAGTCCTTGAAATGTCATCCCCACATTAGGCTTCAAATATTCTTCACATTCAGGTATAAAAGATGAGCACTACACAATAAATAATTAATCAGTAAGAACCTTCATGCACAAATAACTGAACAGAATACGACAATGGTCGGTGAAAGGAATTGACTTATAGTGACAGGAACACTTGCTTTCTTTATGGGTGTACTAAATCCTTCCTTGTTCATCTGCATTTGCCAACTATTTGCAGATCCCATTGCTGCAGCAATAAGTATACACGATAAGCCTCTGAAAGTAACCAGAAAAAGGGGACACTATTTGCCATGAGAAATACATCCCAATTTTGATTTAGCCAACAATGCTAATGGAAAGGCCCGATGACATTTCAAATGACACTTGGGGTAGAATTAGAGTCTACCATCAATATATGTATGTGCAGGTAAAAGCAGGAAGAACTATTCCCGGCTTTACAGCAAAATTGGCGGCACCCACAGAGATGTCAGCATGACGAGGTGTATTCAGAATAAAGTTTACACGCTAGCAAAATTTCGAACAATGAGTATGAGGTTGATCGCATCATGTGTACCACAGAAATCCCTGTTTACATCAAGTTAAGAAGAATCCATGTATACATACAAATCGGATCATTGTTTTACTCATTAATTCTCCTGGGCTGAAGAAAAGCGATCTGCTTTCAAACACTATGCACGATAAGCGGACAAGGCAAGGGTAGAGGGATGATTTTGAGATACTGTATTAACCTACGAGTATACGCGTCTGGCCGCCGGGATCTCTTCTTTGTGGAAGGTTAGGGTGTATGTTCAGTTCTTCTGTATGTACCCGCAAGTCGCCGCCATGGTGATCGGGACATGGGGTCCGCGCGTCTCATATGTGCAGGGGTGCCCGTGCAAATTTACCTGGTGAACTTGCGGAGGCACAGGGCTGAAGGCGGGCGGTTTGTTGCAAAAGTTGTCAACAGCTGAGCAAATACACACGATGTAGATTGGATGAACCAAAATGCTAAGGATACAGGGATGCACGAGGGGTGTCGGATTCACATGATACGACGCCCAAACTATTGTGAGGGCATATGTGATCTTTTTAGTGTCCAATCATGTTAGAAGGGAGAGAGAGGGATTGGCAGAGTATGATGGATGTCTTATTGGGCCTCGAGGGCGAGTATATATTGAGTACAAGACTTAAAGGGCAAGACGCCTCTCCTGGAGATAAGGTAGTAGACAGATTACAAATCCTAGACTATCAAATACATGTATCCCAGATATATCTCTAACATCCCCCCGCAGTTGTAGCGGTAGCGTTGCGAACAATAGGAGTGTCGCGGACGGTCAGACTAGAGAGAATAGCAGCCGAAGGACTGACATCCCCCACAATCATAGCGGGAGCGTCGCGGACGGTGTCGCGTTGCGGATGCGTTGACTGTAGAGGAAGCCGACGAGTTGCTCAAGCGGATAATAATCCTTTGTCCCGATGTCGAGGTAACCGAGACGTAGGATGGTGTAGCCGTGGTCGAGGTAGCCGTGCAA
This sequence comes from Triticum aestivum, assembly GCF_018294505.1. Taxonomy (NCBI): domain Eukaryota; kingdom Viridiplantae; phylum Streptophyta; class Magnoliopsida; order Poales; family Poaceae; genus Triticum; species Triticum aestivum. The sequence continues at coordinate 36,298,273 of NC_057813.1, read as the reverse complement.
AGACCGCCGTGGTCAATGTCGAGTCGGGGGAGCCGGTGTCGAGGGAGTCGCCATGGAGCCACGAGCACAAGGAGGCACCGAGTTAGTTATGGGCACAGTGGTGTCGAGGTAGTGGTGCGCCGGACGGAGGATGTTGTTGACGAAGCATCACGGCGGGCTTGCAAGCCCGGGGACACGTCGTGGACGAAGGCACGCATCGGTGTTGCCAGCACCAGGCATGTGTAGACGAGGGACATGCACGAGTTGTACGCCATGTTGAGGGGTCGGAGGACCAACAGAGAAGAATACTCAACGACAGTTGAGGCGCCAATCGGCACGGGGCCGATGTCGCCATCGGTGCTCGGAGTAGACGGAGTGGTCAGGGTAGATGATGACGACGCTGGCGACCGGATGGTGCTGGACGAAGATGAAGGAGGGTTGGACGGGCGGCGGCAGCTACGGGGGTAGCTGCGGTGGCGGCCTGACGGCGGCGTCGTCGGCTAAGTTAATTAGGAGCACGGTGGCGGTGCTCGAAGTAGGCGAGGAGAACCCAACAGCATGACGAAGACCGGAGCGGACGGTGGCATTCCCACGCCAAGAAAGATGGCGCGGTGCATACCACAGGAAGTCGACGTGCGGGGACGGCGATGGACCGCGGGCCGCGGCGCCACGGCCTGAAGGGGCGATGCGGCGGCATCAAGCGGGTTGAGGCGACGACGGGAAGACCTCAGAGCGGCGGCAGGGACCTCGTACGCGACACTACGGCCTGAAGGGGTGATGCAGCGGCGACACGCGGGTCGGTGTACCCGTGGGGACAGCCTCGGGGCGGCGGCAGGGACCGCGTATCGCGGCACTACGTCCTAACGGGACGACGCAACGACGATGCGCGAGTCGATGCAGCCGCGAGGAAAACCACGGGACGGCGGCGGTGCGGTCCGATGGGACGATGCAACGGCAGCCCGTTGCTCGATTGGTGAAGGGGCACGCTGAACTCGGGACGATCTGCACGAGATCCATGAAGACGCACGCAAGTGATTGGTCAGGTCAGTCGCACTGCATGGGTGGAGCGGATCGCAAGAAGACGGGTGATCAATCCGATTACTCGCTAGGTCGATGTAGCGGCGTAGCCTGACCGGAGGTAGTGCTGCTAGACAAAGACCACTTGGCGCTGACATTGGGCCGGTTCGAAGATGGAAGGCGAGCTTCTGTTGATTGCTTTGCACACGTACGCGTACTGTGTGTCAAAACTTGCAGATGTTGTCACGTGATGAAGCTTTTTGGATGGAGAGAGGTCCGATCTCCATGTGGCCTGTCCTTCTGCGCGGGTGCAGACCAGCGCATGACTTGCCCAAGCGACCGATGCACATGAATATATGGTATCAGCCTAATCGATCCAAACTTTAAGAAAGGGGTTGACAGAATATGATTGATGTATTATTAAGCTTCGAGGGCGAGTATATAGCGAGTACAAGGCTTGGCTGGAGATAAGGTAATAGACAGATTACAAATTCTACACTACCAAATACATGTATCCCAAATATATCTCTAACAAATCAGACAAAAATACTTTATAGATTATACATTTAAGAATGAATAATAGCACATGATCCATTCTTTCTCAAAAAGCACCACAGAAAGGAGGAGGTGAAGTTAGATATAAAAAACTGAAAATATTTGTGTTTTTTTGGCAGGTGAACTGAAAATATTTGTGTTGGAAGTTGAAGTGGCGCATAGAAGTACCACTAGAGGCTAACGCGCGCTTCGCAACGCCATTCTTCACACCCATGATTAACTCTTTTATATCTGATAGATTATTGTGTCCGGTTGTTTTGTTTGGATTTTATCCTTGTTGGCTTGTGTTTTAGTTATGTTTTGGTGGTGTTTTTTTCGTTCGTATATCTCGTGTAGGTTGCCTGTGGAGACAATATTTGTTTCGAGAGGAGAGTGGAGATGTGTGATTGTGATGTATTTACCAGTTTCGACCTCGATATCAGTCGTTGGTGGTGTTTGGTCCTCTTGGGAGCTCCTATACCACGTGAAAACCGTGGAATTGGTGCTATAACACTTCCATATGGGCCGCATGAAGCTCTCGGTTGCTTAGCTTCTTTTTCCGCTCGTCCTGCCTGTTGGAAATATGCCCTAGAGGCAATAATAAATTAGTTATTATTATTATATTTCCTTGTTCATGATAATCGTTTGTTATCCATGCTATAATTGTATTGATAGGAAACTCAGATACATGTGTGGGTACATAGACAACACCATGTCCCTAGTAAGCCTCTAGTTGACTAGCTCGTTGATCAATAGATGGTTACGGTTTCCTGACCATGAACATTGGATGTCGTTGATAACGGGATCACATCATTAGAAGAATGATGTGATGGACAAAACCCAATCCTAAGCCTAGCACAAAGATCATGTAGTTCGTATGCTAAAGCTTTTCTAATGTCAAGTATCATTTCCTTAGACCATGAGATTGTGCAACTCCCGGATACCGTAGGAATGCTTTAGGTGTACCAAACGTCACAACGTAACTGGGTGGCTATAAAGGTGCACTACGGGTATCTCCGAAAGTGTCTGTTGGGTTGGCACGAATTGAGACTGGGATTTGTCACTCCGTGTGACGGAGAGGTATCTATGGGCCCACTCGGTAGGACATCATCATAATGTGCACAATGTGACCAAGGGGTTGACGGAACGAGTAAAGAGACTTGCCGGTAACGAGATTGAACAAGGTATCGGGATACCGACGATCGAATCTCGGGCAAGTACTATACCGCTAGATGAATGGAATTGAATACGGGATTGATTGAATCCTCGACATCATGGCTCATCCAATGAGATCATCCTGAAACATGTGGGAACCAACATGGGTATCCAGATTCCGCTGTTGGTTATTGATCGGAGAACGTCTCGGTCATGTCTGCATGGTTCCCGAACCCGTAGGGTCTACACACTTAAGGTTCGATGACGCTAGGGTTATAGGGAATAGATGTACGTGGTTACCGAATGTTGTTCGGAGTCCCGGATGAGATCCCGGACGTCACGAGGAGTTCGGGAATGGTTCGGAGGTAAAGATTTATATATGGGAAGTCCTGTTTTGGTCACCGGAAAAGTTTCGGGTGCTATTGGTAACGTACCGGGACCATCGGGTGGGTCCCGGGGGTCCACCAAGTGAGGTCACCGGCCCCAGAGGGATGCATGGGCCAAGTGTGGGAGGAGACCAGCCCCATGTGGGCTGGTGCGCCCCCCCACCAGGGCCCAAGGCACCTAGGGTTTGGGGGAACCCTAAAAGGGTGCGCGCCCCCTTGCCTTGGGGGCCAAGGCAACCCCTTGGCCGCCGCCCCTCCTCAGATTGGATCTGAGGGGGCCGTCCCCCCTCTCCCTTGCCCCTATATATATGTGGGGGGTGGAAGAGCAGCCGCACCCAAGTTCTGGCGCAGCCCTTCCCCTCTCCCAAGTCCTCCTCCTCTCCCGCGGTGCTTGGCGAAGCCCTGCAGGATTGCCACGCTCCTCCACCACCATCACATCGTCGTGCTGCTGCTGGACGGAGTCTTTCCCAATCTCTCCCTCTCTCCTTGCTGGATCAAGGCATGGGAGACGTTACTGGGCTGCATGTGTGTTGAACGCGGAGGTGCCGTCCGTTCGACACTAGGATCATCGGTGATTTGGATCACGACGAGTACGACTCCATCAACCCCGTTCACTTGAACGCTTCCGCTTAGCGATCTACAAGGGTATGTAGATGCACTCTCCTTCCCCTCGTTGCTAGATTACTCCATAGATTGATCTTGATGATGCATAGACATTTTTTGATTTCTACTACGTTCCCCAACAGTGGCATCATGAGCTAGGTCTATGCGTAGTTTCTATGGACGAGTAGAACACAAGTTGTTGTGGGCGTTGATTTTGTTCAATATGCTTACCCTTACTAGTCCAATCTTGTTTCGACGGTATTGTGGAATGAAGCGGCCCGGACCGACCTTACACGTACACTTACGTGAGACAGGTTCCACCGACTGACATGCACTTGTTGCATAAGGTGGCTAGCGGGTGCCAGTCTCTCCCACTTTAGTCGGATCGGATTCGATGAAAAGGGTCCTTATGAAGGGCAAATAGCAATTGGCATATCGTGTTGTGGTTTTGCGTAGGTAAGAAACGTTCTTGCTAGAAACCCATAGCAGCCACGTAAAAAAATGCAAACAACAATTAGAGGACGTCTAACTTGTTTTTGCAGGGTATGCTATGTGATGGGATATGGACAAAAGAATGTGATAAATGATATGTGATGTATGAGATTGATCATGTTCTTGTAATAGGAATCACGACTTGCATGTCGATGAGTATGATAACCGGCAGGAGCCATAGGAGTTGTCTTAATTTATTGTATGACTTGCGTGTCATTGAACAACGCCATATAATTACTTTACTTTATTGCTAAACCGTTAGCCATAATAGTAGAAGTAATAGTTGGCGAGACAACTTCATGGAGACACGATGATGGAGATCATGATGATGGAGATCATGGTATCATGCCGGTGACGATGATGATCATGGAGCCCCGAAGATGGAGATCAAAAGGAGCAAAATGATATTGGCCATATCATGCCACTTTTTGATTGCATGTGATGTTTATCATGTTTATGCATCTTATTTGCTTAGAACGATGATAGTAAATAAGACGATCCCTCATTAAAATTTCAAGAAAGTGTCCCCCCTAACTGTGCACCGTTGCGAAAGTTCGTTGTTTCGAAGCACCACGTGATGATCGGGTGTGATAGATTCTAACATTCACATACAACGGGTGTAAGCCAGATTTACACACGCGAAACACTTAGGTTGACTTGACAAGCCTAGCATGTACAGACATGGCCTTGGAACACAAGAGACCGAAAGGTCGAGCATGAGTCGTATGGTAGATACAATCAACATGAAGATATTCACCGATGATGACTAGTCTGCCTCACGTGATGATCGGGCACGGCCTAGTTGACTCGGATCATGTAATCACTTAGATGACTAGAGGGATGTCTATCTGAGTGGGAGTTCATTAGATGAACTTAATTATCCTGAACATAGTCAAAAGGTTTTTGCAAATTATGTTGTAGCTCGCGCTTTAGTTCTACTGTTTAGATATGTTCCTAGAGAAAATTTAGTTGAAAGTTGATAGTAGCAATTATGCGGACTAGGTCCGTAAACTGAGGATTGTCCTCATTGCTTCATAGAAGGCTTATGTCCTTAATGCACCGCTCAGTGTGCTGAACCTCGAACGTCGTCTGTGGATGTTGCGAACATTTGACATACACGTTTTGATAACTACGTGATAGTTCAGTAATATTAAACGGTTTAGAATTGAGGCACCGAAGACGATTTCGAAATGTCGCGGAACATATGAGATGTTTGAAGGACTGAAATTGGGATTTCAGGCTAGTGCCCATATCAAGAGGTATGAGACCTCTGACAAGTTTCTTAAGCCTACAAACTAAGGGAGAAAAGCTCAATCGTTGAGCTTGTACTCAGATTATCTGGGTACAACAATCACTTGAATTGAGTGGGAGTTAATCTTCCAGATGAGATAGTGATGTTTCTCCAAAGTCATTGCCACCAAGCTATTAGAGCTTCGTGATGAACTATAACATATCAGGGATATATATGATGATCCTTGAAATATTCGCAATGTTTGACACCGCGAAAGTAGAAATCAAAAAGGAGCATCAACTGTTGATGGTTAGTGAAACCACTAGTTTCAAGAAGGGCAAGGGCAAGAAGGGATACTTCATGAAACGGCAAATCAGCTGCTGCTCTAGTGAAGAAACCCAAGGTTGAACCCAAACCCGAGACTCAGTGCTTCTGTAATAAAAGGAACAGCCACTGGAGCAGAATTACTCTAGATACTTGGTAGATGAGAAGGCTGGCAAGGTCGATAGAAGTATATTGGATATACATTATGTTAATGTGTACTTTACTAGTACTCCTAGTAGCACAAGGGTATTAGATACCGGTTCGGTTGCTAAGTGTTAGTAACTCTAAATAAAAGCTACGGAATAAATGGAGACTAGCTAAAGGTGAGCTGACGATATGTGTTGGAAGTGTTTCTAAGGTTGATGTGATCAAGCATCACACGCTCTCTCTACCATCGAGATTGGTGTTAAACCTAAATAATTGTTATTTGGTGTTTGCGTTGAGCATAGACATGATTGGATTATGTCTATTGCAATACGGTTATTCATTTAAGGAGAATAATGGTTACTCTGTTTATTTGAATAATACCTTCAATGAGTGGTTTATTGAATCTTGATCATAGTAATACACATGTTCGTGCCAAAAGATATACGATAGTAATGATAGTACCACTTACTTGTGGCACTGCCATGTAAGTCATATTGGTATAAAACGCATGAAGAAGCTCCATGTTGATGGATCTTTGGACTCACTCGTTTTTTTGAAAAGGTTTGAGACATGCGAACCATGTCTATTGGTATGTACGCATGAAGAAACTCCATGCAGATGGATCATTTGGACTCACTTGATTTTGAATCACTTGAGACATGCAAATCATACCACATGGGCAAGATGACTGAAAAGCCTCGTTTTCAGTAAGATGGAACAAGAAAGCAATTGTTGGAAGTAACACATTTTGATGTGTGCAGTCCAATGAGTGCTGAGGCACGCAGTGGATATCGTTATGTTCTTACTTCACGGATGATTTGAGTAGATACTGAGTATATTTACTTGATGAAACACAAGTCTGAATTATTGAATGGTTCAAGTAATTTCAGAGTGAAGTTGAAGATCTTCGTGACAAGAGGATAAAATGTATATGATATGATCATAGAGATGAGTATCCGAGTTGCGAGCTTTGGCACGCATTTAAGACATTGTGAAAATTGTTTCACAATTAATACCGCCTAGAACACCATAGTGTGATGGTGTGTCCGAACATCATAATTGCACCCTATTGGATATGGTGCGTACCATGATGTCTCTTATCGAATTACCACTATCGTTCATAGGTTAGGCATTAGAGACAACCACACTCACTTTAATAGGGCACCACGTAATTCCATTGAGACGACACCATTTGAATTATGGTTTGGAGAAACCTAAGTTGTCGTTTCTTAAAAGTTTGGGGCTGCGACGCTTATGTGAAAAAGTTTCAGGTTGATAAGCTCGAACCCAAAGCGATAAAATGCATCTTCATAGGACACCCAAAACAGTTGGGTATACCTCCTAATTCAGATCTGAAAGCAATAGGGATTGTTTCTTGAATCGGGTCCTTTCTCGAGGAAAAATTTGTCTCGAAAATTGAGTGGGAGGATGGTGGAGACTTGATATGGTTACTGAACCGTCACTACAACTAGTGTGTAGCAGGGCACAGGAAGTTGTTCCTGTGGCGCCTACACCAATTGAAGTAGAAGCTTATGATAGTGATCATGAAGTTTTGGATCAAGTCACTACCGTACCTCGTAGGGTGACAAGGATGCGTACTACTTCAGAGTGGTACAGTAATCCTATCTTGAAGGTCATGTTGTTAGACAACAATGAACCTACGAGCTATGGAGAAGCGATGGTGGGACCATATTTCGACAAATGGTTAGAAGCCATGAAATCCGAGATAGGATCCATGTATCAGAACAAAGCATGGACTTTGGTGGACTTGCCCGATGATCGGCAAGCCATTGAGATAAATGGATCTTTAAGAAGAAGACGGACGTGGACGGTAATGTCATCGTCTATGAAGCTCGACTTGTGGCGAAGAGTTTTGCACAAGTTCAAGGAGTTGACTACGATGAGATCTTCTCATCCGTAGCGATGCTTAAGTCCGTCAGAATCATGTTAGCATTAGCTGCATTTATGAAATCTGGCAGATGGATGTCAATACGAGTTTCCTTACCAGTCTTCGTAAGGAAAGGTTGTATGTGATACAATCAGAAAGGTTTTGTCGATCCTAAGGATGCTAAAAGGTATGCTAGCTCCAGCGATCCTTCCATGGACTGGAGTAAGCATCTCGGAGTTGGAATATACACTTTGATAAGATGATCAAAGATTTTGGGTTTATACAAAGTTTATGAGAAACTTATATTTCCAAAGAAGTGAGTGGGAGCACTATAGAATTTCTGATGAGTATATGTTGTTGACATATTGTTGATCAGAAATGATGTAGAGTTTCTGGAAAGCATATAGAGTTATTTGAAAAGTGTTTTTCAAGGGAAAACCTGGATTAAGCTACTTGAACATTGAGCATCAAGATCTATAAGGATAGATCAAAAACCGCTTAATGGTACTTTCAAATGAGCATATACCTTGACATGATCTTAAAGGTGTTCAAGATGGATCAGTCAAAGAAGGAGTTCTTGCCTGAGATGTAAGGTATGAAGTTAAGACTTAAAGCTCGACCACGGCAGAAGAAAAGAGAGAAAGGATGAAGGTCATCCCCTATGCTTTAGACGTAGGCTCTACAGTATGCTATGCTGTGTACCGCACCTGATGTGTGCCTTGCTACATACCTGGCAAGAGAGTACAAAGGTGATCAAGGAGTGGATCACCAGATAGCGGTCAAAATTATCCTTAGAGGAATAAGGATATGTTTCTCGGTTATGGAGGTGATAAAGAGTTCGACGTAAAGAGTTGCGTCGATGCAAGCTTTAACACCTATCCGAATGACTCTGAGTAGCAAACCGGATACGTATAGTGGAGCGACCATTTGGAATAGCTCCAAGTGGAGCGTGGAAGCAGTATTTACAATATGACCTAGAGATTTGCGGAGTACATACGGATCTGAATGTAGCAGACCCGTTGACTAAAACCTCTCTCACAAGCAAAACATGATCAAACCCCAAAACTCATTGAGTCTTAATCACATGATGATGTGAACTAGTTTAGTGACACTAGTAAATTCTTTGGATGTTGGTCACATGGCGATGTGACCTGTGAGTGTTAATCACATGGCGATGTGAACTAGATTATTGACTCTAGTGCAAGTGGGAGACTGTTGGAAATATGCCCTAGAGGCAATAATAAATTAGTTATTATTATTATATTTCCTTGTTCATGATAATCATTTATTATCCATGCTCTAATTGTATTGATAGGAAACTCAGATACATGTGTAGGTACATAGACAACACCATGTCCCTAGTAAGCCTCTAGTTGACTAGCTCGTTGATCAATAGATGGTTACGATTTCCTGACCATGGACATTGGATGTCGTTGATAACGGGATCACATCATTAGGAGAATGATGTGATGGACAAGACCCAATCCTAAGCCTAGCACAAAGATCGTGTAGTTCGTATGCTAAAGCTTTTCTAATGTCAAGTATCATTTCCTTAGACCATGAGATTGTGCAACTCCCGGATACCGTAGGAATGCTTTGGGTGTACCAAACATCACAACGTAATTGGGTGGCTATAAAGGTGCACTACAGGTATCTCCGAAAGTGTCTGTTGGGTTGGCACGAATCGAGACTGGGATTTGTCACTCCATGTGATGGAGAGGTATCTCTGGGCCCACTCGGTAGGACATCATCATAATGTGCACAATGTGACCAAGGGGTTGATCACGAGATGATGTGTTACAGAACGAGTAAAGAGACTTGCCGGTAACGAGATTGAACAAGGTATCGGGATACCGACGATCGAATCTCGGGCAAGTACTATACCGCTAGACAAAGGGAATTGAATACATGATTGATTGAATCCTCGACGTCGTGGTTCATCCGATGAGATCATCGTGGAACATGTGGAAACCAACATGGGTATCCAGATCCCGCTGTTGGTTATTGACCGGAGAACGTCTCGGTCATGTCTGCATGGTTCCCGAACCCGTAGGGTCTACACACTTAAGGTTCGATGACGCTAGGGTTATAGGGAATAGATGTACGTGGTTACCGAATGTTGTTCGGAGTCCCGGATGACATCCCGAACGTCATGAGGAGTTCCGGAATGGTCCGGAGGTAAAGATTTATATATGGGAAGTCCTATTTTGGTCACCGGAAAAGTTTCGAGTGCTATCGGTAACGTACCAGGACCATTGGGAGGGTCCCGGGGGTCCACCAAGTGGGGTCACCGGCCCTAGAGGGCTGCATGGGCCAAGTGTGAGAGGGGACCAGCCCCAGGTGGGCTGGTGCACCCCCCCACCAGGGCCCAAGGAGCCTAGGGTTTGGGGGAACCCTAAAAGGGGGCGCCCCTCCTTTTCTTGGGGGGCAAGGCAACCCCCTGGCCGCCGCCCCTCCTCAGATTGGATCTGAGGGGGCCAGCCCCCATCTCCCTTGCCCCTATATATATGTGGGGGGGTGGAAGGGCAGCCGTACCCAAGTTCTGGCGCAGCCCTTCCCCTCTCCCAAGTCCTCCTCCTCTCCCGCGGTGCTTGGCGAAGCCCTGCAGGATTGCCACGCTCCTCCACCACCACGCCGTCGTGCTACTGCTGCATCAAGGCATGGGAGACGTCACCGGGTTGCATGTGTGTTGAACGCGGAGGTGTCGTCCGTTCGGCACTACGATCATCGGTGATTTGGATCACGACGAGTACGACTCCATCAACCCCGTTCACTTGAATGCTTCCGCTTAGCGATCTACAAGGGTATGTAGATGCACTCTCCTTCCCCTCGTTGCTAGATTACTCCATAGATTGATCTTGGTGATGCGTAGAATTTTTTTGATTTCTGCTACGTTCCCTAGCACTACCGCCAGCTCCGTAATAATTTGTTATCTTTTTTTATTTAAAAGTGTTAGTTTAATTAAAAGATTTTCAAGGATTTAAAATTGTTGAAAATTTAGAAATCATTGATTTTAGAAAAAGGTTCTTGAATTTCAAAAAATATTCAAAAAGTAAATAAGGTTTCAAATTTAAAATGTTCACAAACATTAAAAATGACCGTGAACTTAAAAATATCCACAAATTAAATAAATAATAATGAATCTAAACAAAATGTTAAATTTTCCAAAAAATGTTTTTAATACTCATAATTTTTCTCATGAATAAGAATGTGAAAAAAAAGAGAATAAGAAATAAAACTACATACGTAGCACATAACTTTACATGCGGGGCCCTTAGCGACCCCACAACCCCCGAAGCACCACAACGCTTCAAATCATGGGAGCTTAGTATCTCTATAGAAATGAATCTGAACAAAATGTTAAATTTTTCAAAAAAATGTTTTTAATACTCACAAATTTTCTCATGAATAAGAATGTGAAAAAAGGAGAATAAGAAATAGAACTAAATACGTAGCACATAACCTTACATGTGGGGCCCTTAGCGACTCCACAACCCCCGGAGCACCACAACACTTCAAATCATGAGAGCCTAATCTCCCCACAAATGGAGCCTAATCTTCCGCATGGCCCTATGTGGCACAGTTCTTTGGCTCACACCCGAGATTTGACTCTTCAAAGGTCTGGTCTGCTCATGCTGAGCCAAAGCGCAAATTCTTCGCGTGGCTAGTTCTGCATGGTAGAATTCTCACCGCAGATATGCTGGCTATTCGTGGCTGGCCACATGACCCAAGGTGTCAGCTATATCTTCAGCAGCCGAAAACGGCGGCCCATCTTTGCAAGTACTTCCCTCCATGTCTCTTTGGAACCAAGTAATCACCTGGACCAATGAGGGTGTTGAGGTCTCGGTTTTCTTGCCTGAGCTAGGCGTTGTTTCTGACGGGTGGGACAAGATGATGGTAAACGAGCCATCCCATGTGCGGCAGCAACGGAGTGGAAAGATCATATATACCCTTTGGCTATCTGGAAAGAGAGAAATAGATGAGTTTTCACGGGTCAACGGATGACTCATCGCGAGGTTGCTTTACTGGCTTTCGAGGCCATTAAGCAACAAGATCTGACTTTCGTTGGGGCCTTGCCATCTGTCGATATCGGCTGAGTCTGTACTAGGTTTTTTCTTGATCTTTGGGTTTTTGCCACCTTCGCTAAAAATGTGCGTCCCTCTGTAAATTGCGTTTCTGATCTTCCTATAAGAAAAGGCAGTGCTCCTGTCGGTTCCTCGAAAAAATTCAAACTTTTCAAAGAATAGGAAATTGATATTTTGGAGGTCTAGTAGATTAATTATCCGGTGTTTGTATACTAAGTCAATAATTTTCTTATAGGATACGTTATATTATATTATATTATATTACATTGGGTTCTTGAGTTCAAGTTTTGATACCATTCTTAATTGGAACTACATTTTTTTGATATGTCGAATAAATTTGTTGTTTGTACCTTAAGTCATCAATTACTTTTGTATGAAATATCATAAACATCATGCAAACTTAATTATTTCATTGCCACATTAATGACATGTTTCAAATTTTGAATGGAGATCTTCTAAATCTCCACTTTCATGTTACCATTACTCGTTGTTCATAAGAAGCTACTCCTCAATACGGAGGTGCTTGAAGATGTATGGCAAATTTCTCATAGATCTTCCTGGATGCCTCCAACACCTAGTTCCTCCTATTTCTTATTCCAATCAATTTCCAGCAATCTTACATTTCAGATGAACTCGCCGATATGATTGCCTTACCACCAATAAACAAAATTCAACTAGATAGATCAAGAATCCTGACCACCACAAACAAGACACCGATGCTTGACAAAATCTAGGAAACCCACTGAGGAGGCGATCAAATCAATCCTAAACTATGAGGCTGCTTGAAATGCTTAGGAAACTCACACCACAATAACATCATATCAAATTAAATTGGCTACGGGTTTATCCAAATATCGCAATACCAAGACCTTTCAAATTTTCATATTGGTGGGAGATGGAGGGTCCTTTGGTTATTGTGTTCATCCAAGAGGGCAGGTATGTGTGTGTTACAAATAAAGAAGGGAACCTGCGTCTTTTAAAGGCCGAAAGCAATGGGAACTTAAATCCACATGGCAGTGTTCATAGGTTGGTATTTCGTTTTGTTTGGTACCATCTAGGGTTTTCCTCCCATGTTTTATCTATTATGTGAATATTTAGACAGAGGGCTGATTTTGGCATATGGGACCCTCATGGACATCACTTTTTTTCCTGGTTGTATGTTTGTATAATAGTTGATGGAGTATTGAATAGTATAGGTGGTACATAAGAGCTTCTCTTTCTGTTTGGTCCCTCGAGTGGATACCATGATGATAGTTTCACACACGTGGCAGTCATTTCAATACAAAAAATCACAGTTTAGGAATTTTTACAACACCAGAAAATAAAAAACAAATTAACTAATTAGTAAAATATACTGGTAATTGATTCTAGACCTTTTCCGTTCCTAAGCTGGTCCTTGATTTTATTGAAGTGAGAGGAATAAATACTAACATATTAATTTGCTAGTATGTTTTACCTTTTCCTTCAGCCCTGACTTTGTGACAGTTTTTACATCATTAAAACTATCTTGCCGGGCTAAAATAAAAGATCTTGCCACATTTCCCCCCACAGTGGGCGACACTTAAAAAATTGTACCTAATGTTTTTTACTGAGAACAACCCACTTATACATATTTTGTGTCAGCTGATGAGTATACAGAAGTATGTCAAATCCCCTCAAATTTCAACAAATTATCAAATTATCCCAAATAGGTGGGGCTAGATGCGCCATACTTCTCCCATCAGGGGAGGAACCAAGATAGATGTGGGGGAACGAAAGTGATAATGTCACTACTGACATATATCGGTAAATTAAGTCTCCCGTGACATTGTGTAGCAATTCCAACAAAAAATTGTTGTATTCTGACGTTTCATCTTTGAACTCAAAAACTATGGCTAACTGGAATAAAAGGTAAGAGATACTCTAGCAGAGTCGTCATATTTGTCTGATCGCCATAATAACCGTCATTAACGATTTTGACCCAAAAAAGCACTCTAGCAGAGTCTTCATCTTGTAAGGGATCGTCATCGTATATATATCGAGCACCCTTCTCACAATCGCCATACATGGCGTATCGAGGATTCCTTTGGAAGCACTCTCCATATGGTGTGGCGCGAAGGAACTTCAGCCCCCCCCCCCCCCCCCCCCCCCCCCCCCCAAAAAAACAACAACAACCACCACCTCACGTGGGATGGCAAGAAGGTTGGACAAAGTTCCATTGACAAGTCAGTTTCGTAATTATGGAGGCTATGAATATAGGATATGGAGGCTGCCAATACGATGACTCTGCTAGAGTTGCTCTAAATTAGACCTGTAACCCTCAGCTAGAACGGCACTGCGAATCCATGATGACAAGTGGTCTCCCGGGCTCTACATCAATCCATGCACTGTCATGGCATTTTAAGTGCAACACAAATCATAGTGTATGAGTCTATGTGATCAGTGCGCACACTGTTACGATTTACGAGTGATAATTAGTGCGTTGGTGGTTGGAATTTGCTCAGGATTTGGTGCCTGGCGATTAATGTGTTTCTTGATTCAATTGAAGGTGGTGAACATACGGACACATTAAGCATTTGAGTTAATTGATTAATCTACCGGTGCAAGTTGCTTGAACTCTGAACTGAACAAGTGACCTTCTCAGTGTTACCACTAATATGTCTGTGTGGTTGTGTGTGTGTGTGAGTGCATGCCTACATGGTTCTCGAATGAACCTTTCAGTTCGAGTACCTACCTACGACGAGCAATGGTAAGCGGAAAAATATTTCAACTTTGTGAGGGGCCTTGGAAGGGAGGATGCAGCCATTCGGTCCCTGATCTGGAACACGCGTTGCTACAGTGCAAAATGGTTATTGTCGTCAGTTTGGCCCATTTTATATCCACGGCTTGAAAATTTATCTAATGGGCAAGTGTATCAGCATACATAATCCAGAGATGGCTGCCGCGATCCTGCCTTGGAGGTGGATGGAGACTTCATATGATTTGAATCAATTGATGGGAGGGCGAAATACATATGAGGGCATTAATCGCCGAGTATAATTCACTTCTTACCCCGGTCATGATTCTAGGACAGCTTTTATATCTTTGACACATGGCAGCTTTTCTATCTCTTTATTATATGTTTCTCAAACTGAGAAACTATACCTACCTTTTAGGATTTTTGTGTCACCTGATGATGGGCAGACAACTCAAACGTGTGTTTGTCAGCAGCATACAAAAAATATGTTGAATTCTCTCGAATTTCATCTCACTCTATTAAATTGGCAATTGTCCCAAATAGGCCCGGCTAGTTGTCCTGTATTTCTCTCACACCATGCTGGACACGCCCCCAGTTTGTCAATCTTGACAAAGAGCCCGCGCTTGTTAGTTTGGGAACAATGATATAAATAGGGAAAAAATCATAGGATTGTCACAACTAATAGGTAAATTGTGCAATTTCAAAAAAATGAGGTAAAAACTAGCACAAGATCACAGCTAGGAAGTTGTTTATAGTTGTCTGGCGGAACATGTAGCTTTGCCTTTCCGTGCTATGTCTCTAACTGACAAATCCTTCCACGTTCGTGATCTCCATGCATGCCAGTGCCACGCTACCTCATTTTTATTTTCGTGCCACCCCGCTCACTTTTCTCTTTCCTCGATGCTCCTGAGCATGGGTTCGTTTTCTGGTATTGTTGGAAACACATGCAAAATCCACCTTGTGGTGTTAGCAATCTTAAGTTTTTTAATGACTTGATCAAAATTAATTGAAGACATTTTTCGTATTTTCGTAATATTTAAGGAATTTTCAAATGATGCTATTGCATAATGAAATAGGTGCTAGTTACACTAACTGAAATATCATAAACCTTTTGCAATGTTAATTTGAATATAGTAATGCTATTAACATTATTATAAACCTATTTTTAGACTAAGATCCTCCAACCCTTGACTTGGCTCTTGTTGAAGTACATATGGATTGGCCAATCTTTTTCATTAGCTCAGACTTTGGCACTACTGGTTGTGCATGAAACTTAGTAGCTCTTACAATGGTTGGTTACCAACTACTTGTTTTTAGGATCATGATGCAAGATGATCACTGATATTCCGCTCATAAATCTTTCTGGATGCCTTGAACACCTAGTTCTACTTGAGTATTGATTCCAATAACTCTAGAGCAATCTTGCATCTCGGTTGAACTTGCTGATGTGAGATAGCCTTGCCACCAACAAAACAAAACTCAAACAAATGGTTCAAGATTCAAGATCACCATCAAACAAGACACCGATGATTAAGGAAACCTGGAATTAAGTGAACAAGCGATCAAATAGATCCTCAAATATTGAGACCAACTAGAATGCTTAGGTAATCAGTGTCACAATAGCAACATATCAAATCAAATAGTGAGACCAAGTAGAATGCTTTCGATTGATAGATGGTGGTGCCGGGAGAGGGAGTGTCATTTGGTTGTTGTGTTTGTGCATGATCAGTATTGTACATGTGATGAAAGAGGGTCACGTGTGCCTTTTGAAGTCCATGGGCAATGGAAACTTAAATCCTCATGGGGTCATTGAATGGTTAGGTTTTCATGTCGCGATTTTCCTTTATTGTGTGCTTCTTCAGTTTGAGGGCTAGTTTTGGCATGTGGAACCCCATGGACATCTCTTATTTTCTAGGTGGTACATTTGTACAATAGCCAATGCAGTATTGAAGAGCTTCGATAGGTGGTCCCCCTTTCAAAATGTGTTGCTTCATGTTAAAGCACCCACATGGATAACAAGATGTTCGATGCATCATTACCGAAAAAGGCTTTCGCCCTGCTTTATAAATAAAGCAAACCACCAGAGAGCACACATACAAGGACTAGTCCAAACACACACACCCAAATCTCACAAGAGGAAGTACGTTCGATGCATCATTGAAGAGTAGAGGTGGTCCATAGGACAACTTCTGAAATGTGCTTCGTCGTGTTGAAGTGGTTTGATGGATAACATGAAGATGTGATCATGTCCACAATTATGAAACTACAGATCTACCCTTTAATGAATAGATAAAATAAAATTAATATGGCTACTAGTCCCATGTTTTTTGGTATTGACCTCATCTATTTGGTACTTTTCAAGACTTCTATTTTGGTACCTCCTATTCTTTTCATTGTTCAATTCCTTTGAATTGGCGTGTCTTGATTTATCCAATCACCATAAAACTTGTATAAGTAGAAAAACGACGACGCCATATAAATATGGACAGAGGGAGGATGTGACTATTCTCTGACGATGTATTTCCTGGTTTGTCTGTAGACAATTTCAGTGATCGGCGCATGCTGAACTTTCCCATTTTGCTGGCGAGCTGCTCACCGTAGAGTATGCACAGAATACGAAATGTACCACGGACCACCCGAGAACAGTCCATGTGAGCTTCACCGTGAAGAGCTTTGGAGAGCTCATTCTAAAGGCGTAAAGTTCAGGCTCAACAAGAAAAACAGTAGATACATTCTTGAGTGCAGATATCAACCGACATGGTCTCCGAGACGTTTTGGAGTTTTGGGAAGGGAGGATGCAGCCCCCCAGTCCAGATCTGGATATAGCATGATTTCTCTGATGGGGAGACGATAACATCGATGCTGCTGATTGCGTCCAGCTCAACGGAAATGCAATTAGGATACTTGCTGATCTTCTTCTCACTACTACAAGCCTACAGTTTTCTCGGTGTCCGCATGAGAAGCTACTAGAGTAGCTAGCAAGAGGAACAACAGCGTGACGAGAACCGCAGCCACAGTGCTGAATGAGGCCATTACAACGTATAGGTTTCATATATGTACCTTCATCTTGTTCAGTAGCACTGGCAAGCTGGCAGAGCAATTAGGCTGACTTTAGGTGCCAGCGGAGAGCGGAGCTCTCGATTTTCCAAATCTTGTTTACTTTACGTCCCCACGCTCTTCCCGTACTGCGACCACGAGGACGCGTCTCCTCGTCGAGTTTCGCACAGATATAGTTTTTTGACATGTGATTACATATCTAGTTCTCCTCATGAGCTGAACGATAGCTAATGTGTGGGTAAATAAATATACAGGTCTCACCAAAGGTAAATACAAACTGTCTGTCTTGTAGATTAATAGTACTAATATAGGATCATCACAGGAAGACAGCTTTGAGAAAAACTACTTGGAGACATGCGGTACTGTAGTAGTACAATATATAGGTTTCGACATCGGATCATTCGGGTTAAAATATGTCTCCAGAAAAAACTAGACAACATGTGTTAGTACCAACACATGAAGTGAGGCTACTCATGGTTGTCCTCTTGGACATTCAGCACGTGACTAACATAAATACTCTACCAACCTTTATTCGAGTGAATAATATTTTCTAGCTATATATACCACTCAATTTTCAGCAATCTCCGTCGTTAATCGCCACACCTTCTAGCTAACATGCTAGCACATCAAACAGTTGACAAACTAAGATGTGCGGGAAATGCAAGGGAATTGGAGACACCGGGAGGGAAGCAACCATTCCTCAGCAAATCATGCAGCCAACGTGATATTCATCATCTCTACTTAGTCCACTAGACATGCCTCCTCGTAGCAGCGGATTTATCTTAAGGGGATACAACCATGAACTTAGCTGACAAGGTCCATCGGTTCATGATGGGGCACATCAGTCTTGAGTGCATAATGAGCCATTTCTTAGTTGCTCGCTATGGGTCTCGCCCTCTTGTAGTGCTTAGCAGTTGGTAAGGTCAGGCCATATGTCTTTCCTTTGAGGGAATTTGGTTGTGATCTTCACAACGACAATGTGCTTCAACGCTACCTTGAGCTGTCCTAGCTACTACTTGTAAAACCAAGTAAAGGCACTTCTCTTTTTGACCATTGCTTTACTCCGACTTCCAACTGCGACAAAATAAACAATGCGGCCATGGTTCAGATAGAAAACGTGATGTGTTACATAAACCATGAAAATGGTACGGAGGATTCTGAGATTTGCACCTATTAATTTTACACCTTTGTTTCACCCACAAAAAGATAGAATTTCACCCCTTTTCAAGAAAAACAATGGACATATCTACAGGACAAATGTTGACTCAAAAGTCAAACAAGACAAACCATTATTGATAGAAAACGCAGACCCACCGTTGCATCGTGAAACGGAAAGATTCTTCGTTCACTGCAGATGTGCCTTTGCTATATCCTCTCGCGGAGCACCATTCTAGCAGCGTCCCTCCTCAAGGTCGAGCTTCATGCAGATATTGTTTTTGACATATTGTTGTATATCATGTCCTCCTCAAGAACATTGGTCATGCCAGCGAATGGGTATACCAAAGTACAAAGTGCATCACAGAAAATTACAAGCAGAGTGATCATCAAAGAAAGGTACTACGTGCACGGCTCTGTGACATGATCATCACAAACAATTACAACCCTAAAAGGAGTTGTTTTGAAACAAAATAAAAACTACAAGGATATGGGGTGTTGTAGTAGTACATAACATCGGTTCACCATCAGTCCTTGTCCTTTAGGCTTAATACAATCACTCTGTGTTGGTCTTCTTTTCGAAGCCTACGGTGTGCGCACGAGCTAATTGCCCGCAAGAGCAATAACAACGCGAGGAGAACATTGGTCACAAGGACGAGCGCACATGAGGCCATTATACAGGTATATGTCTTTCACTGTGTTTGGGGAACGATGATTTTAGGGATCAAAATGGCGAAGTTCTTCTCTCGGCATGGGATGCCATGAACAATTGCGTACAAGCTTCAGTCAGGAGGTCATTTCTGCAAATCACACAATTGTCAGAGAGCAGGTCACACCTCCGCAATATTGCCACTGATTTTCATCACCAACTAAAGGCCGGTGCTCCAGAGGTTCGTATTCAAAAGATTCATCATCAACACACTCCGGTAGCCCATGATACTGGATTAACTACCGTGCACAATTCACCTGTTGATTGTTGAGCCGTGATTCCTGGCAGAAATGACCTCAAAACTATTGTACAACACTAGTACAATGTAACTCGCCCATACTTTTTTCAGATGATTCAAAGATTGTATCAATTTTATTTTTTGAATACGAAGTCAGATTTGTGCTCCGTTTGCACATTTGTGTTTCTGGTAATGAAGTCTTCCAAACAAAGCCAATCTTGAATATATTTTGACAAGATATAAAAAATGAATTCAAAAACATGATGAAACTAAGTGATACATGATAGAACACAAAATAACCTAATAAAACTTGATACTATTGTTCAATGGCATTTTAGTTTGTTATATCATATTTCGTCTTAGTACCATAGCGTATCATGTCGCTGAATTTTGTGTCAAAATGGTGGATAGGTAACTTAGAGAAACTTGGTGCATAATGTCCGTCGGTATAGAACTTGACGAAACTTTATGAAAACTCAATATGCGCTTCATGTAGAACAATATTATTTCACTATGTTTCATAGAGTTTCATCGTGTTCCATATTTCAATTTTTTTAACTTGTCAAAATGTATTCAAGAGTGGTCTTGTTTCAAATACTCATCGCAAAGAACACAAAGATGCATATGGAACATAAATTAGATGTTTGACTCAATGGATAAAGTAGATTCGCACTTTGAAATCAAATTAAAAATGCATGGATGGGTGGTGTATATTATATGTGTGGTGTGAGAGGGAAAGGAGGAGAGAGATTGTCCCATGCATGGGACCCATACATTGAGGATGAGCCCGGCTTTGAATTAACAAAGCCATCAACCGACCAAGTATTACAGCCAACAAGTGCCAGCCCAACGCCACTTACAAAGAAAATAAATCACGAGTGGCCCAAAGATACATGGGTGCTGAAGAACACAACTTACAACACAGTCCCAAACTACAAGCACCTAAACTAGTTAGAGATGAAGAACCGCTTGAAGAAAGGACTGCCCTTGAAGCTCGAAACACCGGCGCCAAAGAAAACATCAGCGACAATGGCATTGCCGACCGCTTTGGCCACAAACACGCCAAAACTCCTACACTGGAGACCAGAAAGATACCACACCTTCCTTCTCCCTCGCCAAAGAGGGACCCTACCCCCTCGTCCTGGCTCGAAGGATGCCGCACCGTCGAGCAAGGGATGAGTTCACCCTAGAACAAGGAAAGGCACGATCTTGGGGTTGCAGACACAGAACATTTGCACGCATCCGTGTCGCAGCAACGGGCATACCTCACTGGGCATTTAAGCACAAAACCGCCGGTGTCCAAACAAGAAGAGAGTAAGCTGCAGGAAATGGCACATCAGAGCTGAAGAAGCAGCGAGCTTGCGGCGAGCAACAGGAAACAGAGCATGCACGGATGCAAGGGATATGGCCCTGGTGCTCACTGAGCTGCCACAAATCTGTTGCCGGGAAGGGGAACCCTTTCCTCTCCCACCCAGGCTCAAGGGAGCCGAGCACCGGCGAACAGGGGACAACCAGCAAGCACCAAACAGAGAATGGCAAGCCCGGCATCGCTGGAACCCAAGTTGTCACACGGACCACCGCTGCAATCAAAAACCTTGTATCTAGCACCACACACCTACACCCTCCTAACCAGATGACGCCCCCAGGGAGGTTACGACGCCGAGCGCCGCCGCCGCCGAATCCGCATGGGATTACAGGAGTTAACCTTGGAACGGAGGGGAAGGAGTGGGTAGAGGGGATCTCGACGGTGCCTTCAAGAAGGGGAGCCGCGCCCACGGGCCTGGCCACCGCCGTTGTCGGAGACACCAACCAGGGATTTCTCCCGGTCCCAACAAACACCACCGCAACAAGCCACCAACAGACCGGCGAAGAAGCACCGGCGCTAGCACAGGTTGGGAGCGGGCTAGAGGGAAGAGGAAAAGCAACCTTCAGATCTGAGGTCAGAGGGCCACTGGAGCAGCCCACCGACCACGCACCGTGTCCACCGTCGATTCGCCGCCCGCGCGGCCGAGGACGATGACCCACACCCGCGGGCGCGCCTGCCACCCAGGCGCCACCGCCTTGCCAGATCCGGGGCCGCCGCCCCGGCTGCCTAGGCCCTCCACGCAGGTGAAGCCGCCAGATCCCCGCCGCCACCTTCATCGGTGTCACGCGCGAATGCCGGAGGGCACCTCGGGCGGCGGCGGAGGGTAGGGAAAGGGGAGGGAGGGGTGGCGGCGGCGGCGGTTAGGGCAACTCCCGATTCAGAGGACATGATGCCGCGGGGGGGGGGGGGGGTTGATAATCTAGGACCCATACATGGAACCTCTCATCAGGGCCGGCCCTGGGGGGGGGCAGGGGGGGCAGCCGCCCCGGGCCCCCAAGCTGGAGGGGCCCCCAAGTATGTTCTTTGCATTGGGCCTAATGATGTAAGGCTGCAGTAACAAAGAAAAGAACATTAGGGCTGGCCCAATCGCACAAGTATTAGCGCAACTACCGTAGATGTGATGGACCCTAGCAACCTAATTGTCGATGGAACGTCAGATACATCTCCATCATTCACGCACCGAAACGCTGGATCTACGAACACACGCATGCATCGCCATCGCACACGCAGCAGACGCCGCCTTCTCGCTTCACTCCCAGATCTTGGCGGATGAACTAGAGCCTGCTCGGAGGAGGCCAGATCTCAAGGGACGCGGTGCGCACTGGATATCGGCGGCAGGCCAGTGTTGTGTTGTGTCTGTAGATGTGAGTATGGCCGGCCGGCTGAAATCTTCCACTGTTTGTACCGTTAATCATTCTCGTTCTACGGTTTAATACTGATGCTCACGTGGTTAGTAGTTTTAGATGAACTGAGCAATGACCGCACAATTTGATAATTAACTCTTGATTTAGTCATTTTCCCAACTAGATGAGAATAATTTTTCACTATTGCGGCACCATAGATTAATTTTTAAGATACAAAGATATTTAATTTTTGAAGATACGAAGGAATATTTTCCACATCACTCATATAGATTTTCTCATCTACTCATATACTCCCTCCGTAAACAAACATATGAGTGTTTAGATCACTATTTTAGTAATCTAAATGCTCTTATATTAGTTTACAGAGGGAGTAGTATCTAATTTTTCACATACTTGTAATTTTTTTTTAGAACATACTTGTATTTTTTCTAAAAAAACATACTTGTATTAGTAGTAACAATCTTATAGTCATTCCAAGAACTGAAAAGGTACATCCAACTATGCATTTTGGATGCAAAAAAAATTAGGATACAGTCCTCTGTCCCTTTTGATACCTAAAATAGTGTTCTCCAACTGTTGTAGTTCAAGCATCACATTAAACACTTTGCATCACACGTTATCTACTTTCTTCATAGCCCATTGTTTCAATGTTTATATGTGAAGGGCGCCCGGCTTTTATTTTCGCCCCGGGCCCCCAAAATCTCAGGACCGGCCCTGCCTCTCATGCACGATAAAATCTATTTTCTTGGTGGCATCATAGCTAGCTCAATTAGGCCGTGGAGAATCGAATGGGGGTGCATCGCACGGGACAGTGCCCACTTGCGGATCAGGCCTGCCCATGTGTAGCTGTATTACACTTTCTTGTTCTTAGTAATACAAGCCCTAGTTTTATCCACACGCAAAAAAACTAGCTAGCTGATCGTCCCTCCTTTTGAACTTGTGATCTGTCGGCAAGTAGAACTGAAATAAATATGTAACATTTTTTATCGATCGGCACTCAGTGATGAATGTGGAGGCATGTTACCGAGGCGATATGTATGTATAGGCTGCAAGTCAAAAAGTACATATCCAGTGGTAGAGGACTAAAAAATTTAAGATGGGATGGACACTAAAGCATAAAATAGTTTGATGCAAAACATAGTAGACCGTACATACTAACAATGCACACTTATACTTTTATGTGATTATTATAATCAGAATAACCAATACAAAAAAATGCAAACATAGAAGGACTACCTAAAAACATACCGATGAATGAAGTATCAAATAGAAGAACAACCACAACCAAGTGCCTCAAAATATTGTCAAATTTTCAATTCACATCATGAATTTGCTACTAACAATCTAAGATCTATATTGTAGATCGTCAAGCTATTATATAAAAATCCACATCACAATTCACAACATAAAACATGCAGAAGTTACAGAAATTTATACTTCTCCCATTTTGCCTTTGGAAGCTCCTAGCCCTTCCTATCCATGATTTCTACTTATCCCCTTCCCCTGTAATCTGCCAAAGCAGCAACAACCACGACACCATCTGGCCACCCATCGTTGCTGCTGCTCAGCTCCGCTTCGTGCCGCGCCTAGCCTCTGTTGCATACCCGCCAGCTACCGACCGATGCTCTCCTGCCCGCCGCTGCCGCTAGTCGCCTAACCGCTGTGGTTCTTCGCTCACATGGTGTTTTATGCTTGGTTGTGGGGAGCTCCTATTTGTAGGGCAAGTCCAACAGTTCCCCTAAAATGACTCCCCTATATCTCAAAACCAGAGACTCCAACAATTTTCCTAAAACAACTCCATCATGTTAATATCAAAAAAAAAAAAATGAAACTCCATGGGCACTAGCACCCACGGATTTATTGATATAGAAGAAGCATCCCTCATGAGAATTCCAGAAATTCGTCCCCGACGTGGATCGAACTCTGGTCGTTAGGTTTACAATCATGCGCCCCCAACCACTGGGCTATGCCCACGTCCTCACCATCATGTTAATATCAGGTAAGATATTTATTGCATTGCACATTAATATCGGGAAAAATATAAATTGCATGTTAATATTGGGTAGGATATAATTACGTAGTTAATGTTGACATTGCTATTAGGCATGAATGCATGATATCAATTAGTGGAGGGTGCTAAACATGTTTAACACTAAACATGGAAGTGACATAGACCGTTGGATAAATGGGTCTGAACAGGTGAGTCCACAACTATCTCTTTTTATATTGGTATAAATATAGATATAGATAATATTTCATAACTACTAATCGAAATTGATTTCCCTCTTCGAATAGCTTGCTTTCACATGAGAGGCAGGTTATTCAGGCTCTTCGAGATTAAGATTTTCCATCGAAAACAAGAACTACTTTCATACATGAATCTGCAAGGCGGCCAATCGCACATGTATGCACCTGGGTGGGCCAGCCCATGTAGCAATGCACTCTAGCAAGCGCTCTAGTTTATCTTTATTTTTAGTTCTACTCTCAAAATTTTGTTTTATATAGTGAAACATGAAATTTATTTATTTTAAAGAACTTTTTTTGAAACATGGACATTTTTTCAAATTTTGTGAAGATTTTTTTAATTCTTAGAAAAAAACTAAATAATATTTGAAATTTTGGTAAACATAGACATTTTATGATATTTTTAAAATTTTAAAAATAAAAAACCAAGAATAAGTAAAATAAATAAAGAAAACGGAAAAATGGACCAACTTGTTCAGTTGCTCGCTCGTCAGCTATGTGCGATTAGCTGGCATTACATGGCACATAGTGACAAACTAGAAATAGGTGTGTGCATTGCGGCGCTACTTGTCTATACATAGGGAATTTTTTTGCGCTTCTATTCATCAAACATTAGGTCAAAAGACGAACTAACCCAGGGCACACCATAGCCATATCGTCCTTTAGGGTCTCTGCTCACCCGTCATGGCATAATTTTGAAGCTTAGGGAATGGTCATTTTTGTCACTCCAGCCTCCAATCGTTCATTTATTATCACATAATGCTCTCCATATAGGTGAAGTGGCATGCAATCGATGTTCGCATAACACCACTACAAAATTGGACAACAACATGATCAACCAACAATCTTAGGTGTAACATATATGGCACTTAACAACTAGCTTACTCCTCTGTCCGCAAGAAAACCATAGGCCTACTCACAATCACTGGTGCAGAATTGACCATTAGTCTCGGTTCATGAGGGCCTTAGTCCCGGTTCACCAACCGGGACTAAAGGGTCGGGACTAAAGACCCCTCCCTCTTTAGGCTGCTCGTAATGGTAGTATCATAGCTAGTATCATGCATGCCAACTAAGCAATCTTGATGATGCGTCATAGAATTAAATGAAAAGAGAGAGAGTTGAGTATCATATCATGATACCATATCATAATAAACGCTATGCTAGTATGTGTCATGCATGCCAATAAATAAAGTACTACATGACACTAGTATATGATACTATGCATTAGGGAGGTAGTATCACACACTAGTATTGTATGCATGATACTACTATATGATACTCCCATTACAACCAGCCTTAGTCTCGGTTCATCATGACCCGGAACCAAAGGCCCACCACGTGGCACGAGCCGGGACTAAAAAATTTAGGGGTTTAGGGATTTATGATTTATTTTTTCTTTAAATTTTATGTTTTCCATTTAATTCTTTTCCATTTCAAACATATTTTACGCTACTACATACTGTACACGTTATGCATATATAAATAAAATTTATCGTAGAACCAATCATATATATATCATAGAATTTCTGTACGATTATATATATATATATATATATATATATATATATATCTGTATGATTATATATATATACATCTGGGCTATTCTGTTACGCGTAACAGAATATTATTCTGTTACCCTTTCTGAACTGACGTGGTTTTCTACCTGAACTGATCTTCCTGCGTGCACGACGGACGGAAACAGGGGATGCAACGAGGAGCTTCCTGTCGTTCTCCGGCGCGATGCTGCGGGCCATTCGTTGCTAAAGGAGACATGTAAGGGGTTCCGCACGTGCGCGCGCTCAGCTGGATGTGTTTTGCGATATGTAGTCACCGGAGGTGACGGCGTGGGCATTTTGGCGGCGGACGTGTTTTTTGCGTTGGTGTTTACTGTGGTGTTCATGGGCCTCAATTTACGTCATGTTTGTTGTTTTTGATGTGAGAATTATCGGTATGTTAGAGTTTTTGGATATTAATTTCATCTGTAATTTATGATTATAAGTTTTGGTGTTCTTGGTCGTTTTCCACGCCCGCCATGGGAATCTGTTCTTTTTTTTCTGTTGTTTTACTTTTGAATTGGCGTTGCAGGGAGAGATATGAGGATTGTATGAAAAGATTTGCGTTGTCAAATTTGCTTCTTTGAGTTGTTTCTACCCCGGATTCCCATGTTATTTTGTCGTTGGCTGAGGTGCTGTATGGCGGCTGGCTGTATGCTGCGATTTCTTGTAATCTGGTCAGCCTGTGTAATTAAGTTGCGTGTTTTTCAGTGTTGTTTGAGTTGCTGCCGTATGTGTAGTTGGACTGCTGCGTGTCAAAGTTGTATTACCGTGCGTTGACATCGAGACTGGATTCGCAATGATAGCTCTGCACTTTGATTATAAAGCCCGAGCCCTCTGTCAGTTTCATTCTACGATCTGTAACCAAAGAAAAGCGAGATGGATCCTGAGCTGGGAGAGGTCACAGAGGATGAGGGGGACGCCATAGATGTGAGGGCTGCAGTAGAGGAGCAGAGGAGGAGGAGGCGCAGGCGCAGGCAGATGGCGCGACGTGCTGCCGAGGAGAAACTGGACGCAGAGTTCAACAGACGCCTTGCGCGTGAGGTGATGGATACTTGCAACTCCAATGAATTGGAGCTTCTTTTCCCAGAGGGCAGGGGAAGGAACCATATTCAGATCATTAGTTGGGCTAGGGAGAGAGCAGCCACGGCTCCACATCCATCCACCAGGGCCAAATGGCGTCGTTTCTTTGATCGTCATGACTAAAGTAGTGAATATTATGTTTTTAAGATTTTTGTTCTGAGGGGGCAGATGTTTGAATGACTAAATGAATTCAAATGTTTTGTCTCTGAATGTGTTGTTTTGTTTGCATATGTTTGACATGTGCATCTTTGAACTGCTTGTTTATCTGAAGTTGAACTAATTTGCGGTCAAATGTTGCATGGCTTGTGTAATAACTATTTCCTACCAGCTGGCTGCCCACCTGCCTATTTATTATTTTTATAAGCTGCGAGTCTCCCTGACTATAAACTCTATCCTTCTATGTGTGGTGTGTGGCCAAGTCTTCCCCCTCCTTTTTCTTCCTTCTTCCAGAATCAGATCTAGGTTCCTCCCTCTTCTCTTCGTTGCCTTTTTCTCTGTTCCTGTGTGTTCCATGGAGGATTGTTCATGCGGATGCCTGGCAAAGATGGCGCGCATAGCTGACGGCTGTGTGTACGTATCTGGTTTGGAGCTCACTCAGACTCAGCGCCGTGGGCAACTTTCTTGTCTGCTGTACAGCAACCATGGGTTTCGTACACCCTGTGTTTGTCGCCTGACGGTTGGTGACTTGAAGGAATCATGGGTATGTGTTTGTATTCGTTTTGTTTTCTACTTTTTTGTTGGTTTCTATTTGAATCCCATGGACTGGATCTGCAGTTTAGTCTTATGAATAGTTTGTCTATATTTTTTTATTTGGTTTTGTCAGAATTTAACAGTAGGAATTTCTGTGTGTATTTGTTCATTACTTAACAGTATTTTATCCATTTTTGTATAATCCTTAATCTGTTTTTTGTCAGATATTTTTACTGTAGGTGTATTAATATGTACATTTCTTCAGTTTAGTCAGTTCACATGTCTAGTTAGTTTTGTGTTATTGTTTTGGTTCAGATTTTTTCCATTTTAGATTGTTATGCAAATTGTTCCTATATCTGCGTAAAAATTCAATTATGTCAGGTGTTCAATTTGTTTTGTACTCCCATGCCCATTTGCAGAAAATGTCACCCAGGATCAGAACTGTTGCTCCTAGTTCCGATGTTCTGAAGATGGAGACTTCAGACAAGAATGGGTATCAGTTGATGGATGTTGCCTACCACATCGACTTTGACGGTTGCATCAACCTAACTACTGGGTGGAAGGAGTTTGTGGCAGAGTCTGGATTTGAGGATGGTGATGTGGTTACGGTTATGTTCTCCAGAGAAGACGACTCTCTGACGTTCAGAATTTATGTGTTGTAGGTTTAAATGTGGCAAATGACGCCAGTTGTGAGATTTGTGTGTGGTTGATTATGTTGCGGTATTTTTTCTTTTAAAACATTTGCATGTGAGATGGTTGAATTGTATGGTATTATCAGAATGGTTTGGAACAAGTTATGTAATGTTTTTCCTATTGTTCTGCTCAAGTATAACTATTTTATTTATACATTCTTTATATTAGTACTGGAACAATTCTGTAGTTGAACTGATGGACATCCTTTGTTTTGACTGATATATTTTCATGTACATAACTCGCAGACGGTCCTATACGCTGATGATGTTTTTAGAACCCCTTTTTGTTATTGAGTTTGCTGAACTTACATTCTGTTAATGATAGTACTGATCTATTTTAGGTTGTCAATTACCAATTAAATTTGTTTGTTGTATAACATTTTTTCTTACTTTTTTACATGAATTTTGGAGCACATTTTTCTTTTTCATTGTTGAATAATGCTAGTTTTAGTATTTTTTTTAAAATTAAAAATTTTTAATCTTCGCTGCACAGTACTATTTTTTTTGTACTTGAATGTTATGAATTGTAGTAGTTGAACTTCTTATAAATTTGTTTCTGAAATTTTTATTTACAGTCTTATATTTCTTTTTACTTCTTACCATTAAGATGTGTTTGAACTTTTTACAATATTTTTGTTTATTAACTAATTTTTCTTGTGAGTTTGCTGAACTTACATTCTGTTAATGATAGTACTAATCTATTTTAGGTTGTCAATTACCAATCAAATTTGTTTGTTGTATAATATTTTTTCTTACTTTTTTACATGAATTTTGGAGCACATTTTTTCTTTTTTTATAGTTGAATAATGATTGTTTTAGTATTTTTTAAAAATTAAAAAAATTAATCTTCACTGCACAATACTATTTTTTTGTACTTGAACCTTATGAATTATAGTAGTTGAACTTTTTATAAATTCGTTTCTGAAATTTTTATTT
Organism: Triticum aestivum; assembly: GCF_018294505.1. Classification (NCBI taxonomy): domain Eukaryota; kingdom Viridiplantae; phylum Streptophyta; class Magnoliopsida; order Poales; family Poaceae; genus Triticum; species Triticum aestivum. The sequence continues at coordinate 36,268,629 of NC_057813.1, read as the reverse complement.
ACAGTCTTATTTTTTTTACTTCTTACCATTAAGATGTGTTTGAACTTTTTACAGTATTTTTGTTTATTAACTGATTTTTCTTGTGAGTTTTTTTAAAATTATCTGCATTTTTTTTGTCATGTGTGATCTGCTGGATTTTGTAATGGGGCGAAGTACAGTGTTGGGCCATCGGCCTGATTCGTAGTTTTCAGCCCGGATAGCTCGTTCGCGTGGCTGTGCAGCACGGCGTGCGCGTGCGCTATGGGTTTAGTCCCACCTCGCTAGTCGAGGGGCCCTAGACCTATTTATAAGCGTAGTCGAGGCTCACCAGTCGAACTCCTCTGAACACTTACCAGAGTGCTTATACATGGCGCTCTCTCTCTCTCTCTCTTGACATGTGGGCCCTGGACGGCAGGCCCTGCGTTTGTGTTGATTACTAGGGATTCGCCCACGGGCTCGAGTTCAAGTATCTAGCATTGTCAGGGCCTGCGCCTGTCCTTGGGCGGTCAATTTTTTTCATTTTTTTGTTTGAATCTAGTACTTGACTCCACCAGTAACTTGGACTGGTACTTTTTTGTCCTGGGGCGGTCAATTATTTTTCTTTTTTTTGTTTGTTTGAATTTAGTACTTGACTCCACTAGTGACTTGGACTGATAACTTATTTTGTTCTAGTTCTTATTAGTTTTGTTCTACGAATGAGCCATAGCAGGCGACGACGCGACGTGCTGCGGCGTTGCATGCGGAGGCGAGTCCGTAACATGACTTGCCCCCGCACCGCACTGTACCGAGGGGCATAGTTGTACCGACACATCTTCCTTGTATGGAATTTGCCCCATTATCTATCTTAGGGGTGTGTGTGGGTGCGTGTGGGGGGACAGAATAACCGCGCGCCTGTCAAACGAGCGCACTGCCGCGTTAGCGCGAGGCCGAGCCGGGGGGAGGGGGTCGGGACCCCCTCCCCCATCCCGGTGAGGCCGAGCCAGGAACGAGCCATAGCAGGCGACGACGCGGCGTGCCGCGGCGTCGCATGTGGAGGCGAGTCCGTAACATCACTTGCCCCCGCACCGCACCGTACCGAGGGGCATAGTTGTACTGACACATCTTCCGTAGCAGGCGACGACGCGGCGTGCTGTGGCGTCGCAATGCGGAGGCGAGTCTGTAACATGACTTGCCCCCGCACCGCACCGTACCGAGGGGCATAGTTGTACTGACACATCTTCCGTAGCAGGCGACTACGCGACGTGTCGCGGCGTCGCATGCGGAGGCGAGTCCGTAACATAACTTGCCCCCCCCCCCACCGCACCGTACCGAGGGGCATAGTTGTAATGACACATCTTCCTTGTATGGACTTTGCCCCCATTATCTATCTTAGGGGTGTGGGTGTGTGAGGGAGTCCTAGACTAGCGGGTGTCCGGATGGCCGAACTATCATCATTGGCCGGACTCCAAGACTATGAAGATACAAGATTGAAGACTTCGTCCCGTGTCCGGATGGGACTTTCCTTGGCGTGGAAGGCAAGCTTGGTGACACGGATATGTAGATCTCCTACCATTGTAACCGACTCTGTGTAACCCTAGCCCTCTCTGGTGTCTATATAAACCGGAGGGTTTTAGTCCATAGAACGAACAACAATCATACCATAGGCTAGCTTCTAGGGTTTAGCCTTCTTGATCTCGTGGTAGATCCACTCTTGTACTACCCATATAATCAATATCAATCAAGCAGGAGTAGGGTTTTACCTCCATCGAGAGGGCCCGAACCTGGGTAAAACATCGTGTCCCTTGTCTCCTGTTACCATCCGCCTAGACGCACAGTTCGGGACCCCCTACCCGAGATCCGCCGGTTTTGACACCGACATTGGTGCTTTCATTGAGAGTTCCTCTGTGTCGTCGCAATCAGGAAGGATGCCTCTTCCCGTCTTTAAAGACGGTACCGTTGCCAAAGGAGCTTTGGCCACCGGCCAAACTATCCGGCTAGGTGGTTTTCTTATGACCGCCTGTTCGGCCGCCGCTCCGACAATGACCTCTCGGGTCATCAAAAGTGATCTTCACGTCAACTCGGAACTCTCCGAGCAGCTAGATCCGATGGAGCTTTCCTCCGTAAACGAGCTCTTGGATCGCATCGCCGCCCTGGGAGTCGCTACAGACTACGATCAGATTGGGCTTAAAACCGATCTGAGAGAGATCAACTCTCCCCAGGCTACCCACCACGTTGCCGTGGTAGAGGAACAGCACGGCGACACTTCTTCTATATTAAAGACCAGTTATGTCCGGATTTCTGATCCCTCCCTGCCGGATTCCCACGAAGGGACGGACGTCAGTCAAGTACTGAACCTAAAGTCAGGCAGCGGACCAGATTCGTTGGACAACATCCAGCAATCCAAGCTTCCAAATCCGGAAACTCCTCGGCCCTTGAGCCTCAGATTGGGCGGGGTTCCGAATTTAATTCCACCCGCCCACCCAAACACAAGCGATCTATCTCAAATACGGCAAGAGCCCGATGAAACAGTACATCATTACTGGGCCAGATTCCTCCTGGTTATGGACAGGATAAAGGACTGCCGTGAGGAAAGCGCAATCTTAATTTTCTGCAACAATTGCACGGACAAGGGAATCATGAACGCCATAAGTCGTCGTGAAATTACACGCTTCGCCGACCTGGCGTCCATAGTACGAAAGTACTGTGCGATGGAGAGTGCCTGGAAAACCGAAACCAAGTTTTGGGACCATCCGGCTCCGAACACAACCCTAGTCCGAAATAAAAGGGTGCATCATGCTCAAGCACCTAGGACAAAAACCAAAAAGCAAAAAACCCCTAAAGGGCACGGAACCGTACTGGAGGGATGGCTCAGCGGACCCTGTAAAATCCATAGTACAGAGGGCGCCACTCCAACACATAGCCTTCGAGCATGTTGGATACTACGGCAGGTGGCCAAAAGTGGCGAAGAACTTCTAGCCCCAGAGAACCACCCCAACAGTACCAGTACGGTATTAACAGTCTTCGAGACTTTCGCATCAAATAATATGCGGAAACGAACACTCCGCAGCCTCGCCGAAGTCTACCAAGTAGCAACAATAAACCCATGGAGCGACACGGCTATCACCTTCAACGCCAGCGACGAACCTAAATTCCGAACAGCCCGAGCACCAGCCGCATTGGTCCTCAGTCCAATAGTGGACGACTTTCGCCTTACTAAGGTACTCATGGATGGCGGCAGCGGATTGAACCTCATCTACGAAGAAACCCTTCGAAAAATGGTAGACTGGAGCCGCATTGAGCGAAGCAGCACAACCTTTAGAGGAATAATCCCTAGTCGGGAAGCACGCTGCACAGGAAAAATTACACTGGATGTGGTGTTCGGCTCGCCGGACAATTACAGGTCCGAGGAGGTCACATTCCAAGTGGCCCCGTTCAGCAGCGGATATCACGCTTTATTAGGGCGAGAGGCATTCACAATTTTTCAAGCTATACCCCATTACGGGTGCATGAAGCTTAAAATGCTCGGGCCCAATGGAATCATCACTCTTGCCAGTGATCCGGACATAGCACTCCGCGCCGAGAATAAGACAGCCGCACTAGCCCTAGAGGCACTATCCGAAGCCCTAGCGGCAGAGGAACTCACTGCGCTCCGCTCCACGGTGAACAGGGACGATGTGATACTCGATAAGAGATCCAAGTCCACCTCTTTTAAGCCAGCGGACGAAATAGTCAAATTCCAAGTCCATCCAACGGACCCCACAAAGACGGCCTCCATTGGGGCACAACTAAACCCTGATGTAGACGCCGCACTACGAGAATTCCTTCGGGAAAATTGGGACATCTTTGCCTGGCACCCTTCAGATATGCCAGGAATCCCACGCAGGTTGGCAGAACACAGCCTAAACATCCTAAAAGGATTCAAGCCAGTCAAACAGGCTCTTCAGTGATTTTCCGAACCCAAAAGACAGGCAATGGGAGAGGAGCTAGCCAAACTATTAGAAGCCGGATTCATCAGAGACATAAAATATCCAGACTGGCTAGCAAACCTGGTAATGGTACCAAAAAAGGACAAATTCTGGCGCTTGTGTGTCGATTTTAAAGACCTTAACAAGACTTGTCCAAAGGATCCTTTCCCCCTTCCCCGCATCGATCAAATCATCGATGCCACCGCAGGGCACGATTCATTGTGCTTCCTCGACGCATACTCCGGCTACCATCAAATCAAGATGGCGGAGGCAGACCAAGCCGCAACGGCATTCATCACTCCATACGGACCATTCTGCTTCAACACAATGCCCTTCGGGCTCAAAAACGCCGGCGCAACATATCAACGCATGATTCAGACATGTCTGGCAACCCAGATCGGCAAAACAGTGGAGGCATACGTAGACGATTTGGTCGTCAAGACCAAACACGTCGAAACTCTAGTAGACGATTTGAGGCTCACAGTCGACAACCTCCGAGCATATGATATTAAGCTCAACCCGAAAAAATGCATGTTCGGCATACCAGCCAGAAAGCTCTTGGGCTTCATTGTATCTGGTAGAGGAATTGAAGCAAACCCAGCCAAGATCCGAGCTCTGTCACAGTTGGATATCCCAAAAGACCTCAAACAAATACAAAAACTAACTGGATGTGTGGCGGCTCTAAGCCGCTTCATCTCTCGCTTAGGAGAAAAGGCATTGCCCCTTTATCACCTTCTCCGGTGCACCGAACACTTCGAATGGACGGATGCTGCCATGGCCGGACTCGAAGAAATAAAGGCCATATTGGCAACAAATCCGGTCCTGGCCGCGCCCAACTTGGGCGAACCAATGTTATTATACATCGCGGCAACACATCAGGTTGTAAGCGCGGTGCTCGTCGTCGAACGAGAAACAGACGGACACAAATTCCCTCTTCAAAAACCAGTGTACTACGTATCCACTATCTTAACTCCATGCAAGTCCCGGTATCCACATTATCGAAAGATAGCGTACGCGATGTTCATGGCATCCCGGAAGCTGTGACACTACTTTCAAGAGTGTTCGATAATAGTAGCCTCCGAAGTACCTCTCAACGACATCATAAACAACCGTGATGCAACGGGCAGGATTGCAAAATGGGCCACTGAGCTCTTACCATTCGACATAACCTACAAACCACGGCGAGCTATAAAGTCACAAGTTTTGGCCGACTTCATTGCTGAATGGACCGAAGCCGAACTCCCTAAAGAGTACGGCGCATACTCCAATTGGATCATGCACTTCGACAGCTCCAAAATGTTGGCCGGCTTGGGGCTGGCGTCGTCTTGACGTCCCCAACCGGAGACACAGTCCAATACGTACTTCAGATAATGTACATAGACTCCAACAACGCAGCCGAATACGAGGCCCTTCTACACGATCTCCGGATGGCAATCTCCATGGGCATTCAACACCTAGAGGTCTGCGGGGATTCAAACCTTGCAATATCTCAAGTAAATGGAGACTTTGACGCCAAGGATCCGAAAATGGCAGCCTACCGTAACGCCGTCCTAAAAATGTCAGCTCGGTTTGAAGGACTCGAATTCCACCATGTAGCCCGGGATAATAACTAGGCGGCCGACGTGTTGGCACGCATCGGCGCAAAACGCGACACCGTCCCTCCAAACATCTTCCTGGAGCGGCTCTTTAAGCCATCCATATTATGGGAAGAGGAGTCCGGAAACAACAACCCGGAGCCAACCGCACCTCCCAACATCGAACATTCTGACACAATCGGTGGCTTAGCCAATGAAATAACACCTTCAGCCCACGAAATAATGGCAGTCATTGCCCCGTGGACGGAACCATTCCTAGCCTACTTAATTAGACAGGAACTCCCCGAAGGCCAAAACGAGGCCCGCTGCATAGTACGGCGATCTAAGGCCTACAAGGTCCATGAGGGAGAGCTTTATAAGAAAAGGACAACCGGAGTCTTTCAAAGGTGCATCTTCGAAGAGGAAGGGCGAAATCTTCTGGCTGAAATTCACGCCGGACTCGGCGGGCACCACGCCGCAGCCCGGGCCCTTGTAGGCAAGGCCTTCCGTACATGATTTTATTGGCCGACGGCCCGGGCAGATGCTCAGGACTTAGTCCAACGATGCGTCGGTTGCCAGCTCTTTGCTAATCAAAGCCACATGCCACCCACTGCCCTCAAAACTATACCCATCACCTGGCCGTTCGCGGTCTGGGGGCTTGACATGGTTGGCCCCCTTAAAGGGGGAACCCACAAGCAAAAATACCTATTGGTCATGGTGGACAAATTCACCAAATGGATAGAGGCCAAGCCAGTTAAAACGGCCGAATCCGGACCTGTGATAGACTTCATATCTGGGGTGGTATACCGTTATGGCGTCCCCCATAGCATCATCACTGATAACGGCACGAACTTCATGGCCGACGAGGTTAAACTCTGGTGCAAAACTATGGGCATCAAGCTCGACTACGCTTCAGTCTATCACCCTCAAACTAACGGTCAAGTCGAACGAGCAAATGGTCTAATCATGAGCGGCATCAAACCCAGGCTAGTGCGCTCCCTCACGGAATCTAACACGCACTGGGTGGAGGAGCTCGACTCCGTACTCTGGGGGTTGTGGACCACGCCAAACCGCACTACCGGATTCACACCATTTTTTATGGTGTACGACGCAGAGGCAGTTTTGCCCTGTGATATAATTCATGACTCACCTCGCGTGCGCATGTACGAAGAAAGAGAAGCCGAGCTGGATCGGCAGGACAGTTTGGACGCCTTAGAAGAGGAGCGCGACATGGCAAAAGCTCGTTCCGCATTCTATCAACAGCAGGCTCGAAGATATCAAAGCCGAGAAGTATGGGCCAAAAATTACAATGTTGGCGAATTAGTTCTACGCCTGCCCGGCAAGAAAAAGGACAAACTCAAGCCCAAATGGGAAGGTCCCTTCGTCATCGACCAAGTCCTGACCGATGGAGCATACCGTCTACGAACCGCGTCGGACAACCGACTCGAGCCGAACCCATGGAACGCAGCCCGTCTCCGAAGATTCTACGCCTAGCGCCGGACTCAGAGTTCATCTCCTTCCTCCGTCCACATTTTATACTTTAGCTGTCTTTTGTTTTTCTCTCTCTTCCTCCCTTTTTTGTAAAGCCTTTGAGGGCTGATCTACGCATTGTGCGCACACACTTGACGTGCGGCTCGCACTCATTATACCTGGGGGCTTCTTTAACAGAAGCTTATTTATAAGGGCTTCATGCCCAAAACATGTGTCACACTTCCGCATGTACCTTTTATTCAGCATTATATGCATTGATATGACTTAAGTTTTGGCCAAGCTGGGTTGCCTGGCTCCTGTGCTTACCCCTACGTTCCCGATTGTTCGGCTAGAAGGTAAAGGGAGCACCTTTGCGATTGTTACTATCGGGTCAGCCGGATGTGTACCTCAGACAGGGTGAAGCCGAAAGCTAGCGTTCTTAAGGGAATATTCGGTCAGTGACTTGAAAGATGATTTCTTACTTATTTATTTATCTGCCCCCAGACACTTTTTTTTCTGCTCTTTTCGCAGTCCGGACATGCACTGTCATGCCCAATATGCGACCCTATCCAAAAGGAACTCGAAGGTCCCACCAAGGATAGACCCGCATATTGAAACACTTTTGCAAGGTGGATATCATTACATCAACATTACATAATAGATGGGGATACATACATAAGGCATACAATGCCACACGAATACAACATCACAATACATGAGAACAACATCCGACTACGGATGAAACACAAACAGAATCTCAAACGACATCCACCCTGTTAGCCCAGGCTGCCAACCTGGAACCTATCCCCTGATCGAAGAAGAAGCAGAAGACGAAACTCCAAAACAAGCAAACATTGCTCTCGCGTCATGATCATCGCATAACCTGAACCTGCAACTGTTGTTGTAGTAATCTATCAGCCACAAGAACTCAGCAATCCCATTACCATGGGTATCAAGACTAGCAAAGCTTAATGGGTAAGGAAGAGGTAAAGTGGTGAGGTTGCAGCAGCGACTAAGCATATATGGTGGCTAACATACGCAAATAAGAGCGAGAAGAGAGCAACTGGAACAGTCGTGAATCTAGCAATGATCAAGAAGTGATCCTGAACTCCTACTTACGTCAAACATAACACAGAAACCGTGTTCACTTCCCGAACTCCGCCGAGAAGAGACCATCACAACTACACATGCGGTTGATGCGTTTTAATTTGGATCTGGTGTCAAGTTATCTACAACCGGACATTAACAAATTCCCATCTGCCACATAACCGCGGGCACGGCTTTCGAAAGTTTAAACCCTGCAAGGGTGTCCCAACTTAGCCCATGATAAGCTCTCGCTATCAACGAAGGATATTCCTTCTCCCAGGAAGACCCGATCAGTCTCGGAATCCCGGTTTACAAGACATTTCGACAATGGTAAAACAAGACTAGTAAAGCCGCCCGATGTGCCGACAATCCCGATAGGAGCTGCGCATATCTCGTTCTCAGGGCAACACCGGATGGGTCAGCCTACGAGTAAAACCAACCCTCGAGTTACCCTGAGGTGGCCCCGCAGTCTGCCCGGTTCGGACCAACACTTAGACAAGCACTGACCTGGGGGGCTAAAATAAAGATGACCCTCAAGAGCACGACTCCCAAGGGAAAAATATAGGTGGTGGTGAGGGAAATGGTAAAACCAAGGTTGGGCCTTGCTGGAGGAGTTTTATTCAAAGCGAACTATCAAGGGGATCCCATAAATCACCCAACCGCGTAAGGAACGCAAAATCCGGGAACGTAACACCGGTATGACGGAAACTAGGGTGGCAAGAGTGGAACAAAACACCAGGCATAAGGTTGAGTCTTCCACCCTTTACCAAGTATATAGATGCATTAAATAATATAAGAGATATTGTGATATCCCAACATAACCCTGTCCACCATGGAGCAATCTTCAACTTCACCTGCAACTAGCAACGCTACAAGAGGGGCTGAGCAAAGCGGTAACATAGCCAAGCAACGGTTTGCTAGGAATGGTGAAAAAGGTTAGAGGCTGACATGGCAAATTGGGAGGCTTGAAGAGCAAATGATAGGTAGCGCAGCAAAGCGATAGAACGAAGCAACTAGCATAGCAATGATAGTAGTGAGATCCAGGGTAGCGGTCATCTTGCCTGAAATCCCGCAAGGAAGAAGAACGAGTCCATGAAGAAGATGAAGCCACGAAGACGAACCAAGCGTGGACGAACGAATCCTCACGATCGCAACGAAACGGGAACTATCGAGAAGAAGCACACAAGATGGTAAACACACCACACATAGACAAGACACGATGCACAATAGGCATGATGCATGACAAAGCTACATGAAGCTACTCATGGCAAGAGATGAAGCAAACAAGAGCAACACCTCAAGGCAAGTTTAAATAAGGTCGGGAACAACATATAACAATTCCGGTAAGTCCTCATATGCAAATTTCGAAGTTGGTCCAGATCTGAATAAACCTTATGTTCAAGTTGTTAAACAGCAAGTTAAAATGCACCAAGATGATCTACACGAAATTCTAGTCAAGTTACATATAAAGTTCATTAGATTCGGAGCTACGGCCTAGAAGATATGAGCAAAACAAGTTAAACATGGCATTGATGCAAAATGCATACAAACATCAAGCAAACACCTCAAAACAAGGATGCAACATGATAATATGAAACAACATGCAAAATCAAGCAAGTTTCATAGCACACTCAAAACGGAGCAACGGTTCAACACATACACTCTATACAAGGCATAACAACAATGTGTCCATAACAGCAAGTAGGCATATTGCAAGCATCAAAACAACATGCTACAGTACCACAATATGAAAACAAAAGGCATCATGATGATGTACAGGTAAAGCATAACTAAACATGAACACTGAGCTATCTCCAGAAATCACTAGAACATGCTCAAACACACATGGCAAGTTTGCAAATAATAACAGTTTCAGACTTTAGCAGAAATAACATCAGGTTGCAATGTTTAGAGCTATCAAACAACATGTTACATGAACTTATCATGGCAAACAAAGGCATGGCATGAATCTACTAATTGCATAGAACAAAATTCCTTTACTGACCAAGAGCCAAAAAGGATCAAAAGAAATGATGGCATCCATGTAAACATAGCAAGTTATATGACAGATTCATACATGGCAGGAACAACAATAAGTAGGCATGTTGGTGAGCTTGTACCACTCACCACAGAGAAATACATGGCATGGCAAGGCAACCAACAACAAGAAGACATATTTATGATGCTAAGAATGGCAAGAGCAAGTTCATAGCATGCAAGGATCAACTACAACAGCCTTGGCAAAATTGAATAACATGTAAACAATCTGCCAGGAAACATTTTGTAGCAAAAGTAGAGCACGAAAATGACATGGTAGGCTACTCCATAATTGCATCCAGGGGCATGGATGGATAAATCATAACCATATGTACAAAACATCCTTACTGAAGTATCTCAAAATATGCATGTATCTCTCTGTGGCATCATGTTTACATGGCATCAAAATACCAGCAGAACAGGGACTGAAATCAGCAACTTCACGAGGCCTAGTTTACATGCTTGTGCTAGTCACCACATTGATCACAAAAATACATGGTATACACCCCTGTAAAGATGGCATGACATAGTTCAAAACACATGTAGACATCAACCTCATAGGATGCACACGTCAAACATGGCAAAAAAGACAAATGAGCATGTTATAACAGTTTCAGCAGATTAACAGCAACATGCACTCTTGCAACGATGATTCAGCCATCAAGATGAACTCAAATGAATATGATGCTATAGAATAAAATGAAGTACTCATCGAGACGAACAATTTGACATATTACACGCACAGAACGGAGCAGTACGCAGCAAATTATGATGCGATGAACATGGCAACGTTATGCAAAAATACTAGGGACTTGGGCGTTTCCGAGGTCAACCTTAGGGTTCGTCCGGATCTGGATCTGGCGCGTATCACGAGGTTTGCCGGAAGCTTCGCCGGAGTTCGGGGAGGAGGTGGCTGGAGGCGCTCGGGGAGGCCGGGATCCGGCCTGATCCGCTCGGGACGAGGACGGGGTGGCGCGGAGGCAGAGATGCGGGGCGGCGGCGCAGCTCGACCGGGGCGGCGCCGACGGAGGAGACCGCGGGGCCGGGCGGCGCGGTCGTCGGGCTAAGGCGGCAGAGGGGAGGGGCGGCGCGGCGGCGCCGGTCGGGGCTGCCGGGGCGCCAGGCGCAAGGCGCGGGGGCCGGGCGGCGGCAGCGGAGGGCGGTGCCGGCGGCGGCCCTCGCCGGCGGCGGGCACGGCGGCCGGCAGTGGGGGTTGATGCGGGGCGGGGGCATTGCGCTCGGGCCTGCGGGGCGCGGCGGCGGGCGCGGTCGGGCTCGCACGGGCCCGCGATGGGCTCGGCGGGCCACGCGGTGGTGGGAGGCGGCAGCGACAAGTGGCGGCTCCAGATAGGTCCAGGAGGCAGCGGGGGTGACGTGGCGGCCTGTGATTCGCCGGAGTGAGGTGGCTGGCGGCGGTGGACACGTCCGGCGGCGGAACGGACATGTCCGGCTGCGGGAGGAGGAAGATGGCTAGGGTTTCATCCGAGAATTTCGGGGGAGGTGGCCTATTTATAGATTCTGGGAGCTAGGAGAGTCCAAATGAGGAGCGGTTTTCGGACACGCGATCGTGATCGAACGACCGAGAGCATGGAAGAGACTTATATGGGTTTTGGGCCACTTTGGATGGGTGTTGGGCTGCAACTCAAAGAGGGCTTCTACGGTTACCCGGTTAACCGTTGGAGTATCAAACGACCTCCAAATGGCAGGAAACTTGACAGGCGGTCTACCGGTGCTATACCAAGGCCGCTTGGCAAACCTCGGGCCATTCCGAGAATGTTTAACACCCGCACACAACGAGAGACAAAAGGGGAACGCCAGAGGGCATAGGAGTGTCGGGTTGCAAAACGGACAATGGGGAAAATGCTCGGATGCATTAGACGAACACGTATGCAAAATGAAATGCACATGATGACATGGCAAAATGCAACAAGCAAGCAAATGACATGGCAACAACGGCGAATAACTGGTAGATACTTGGCGCATCAGATCCGGGGCGTTAAAACACTCCTCCACTAACAAGAGATCTCGTCCCGAGATCTTAGGACCGAGACGGAAGGGAAAAAGGGAAGAGGTGAAGCAAGAACTCCAGAGAAGAAGCAAAGAATCAAGAGCACTCGAGAAGAAGAGAGGAACGACGAGAATGACGAGAATCGAAAGCTCACGGAATCAGATAGAACTAAGAAACCACTCCGGTTAGAACGAGATAGAAAATGAATGAACAAAAGAATTTAGACGGGACTCCGGCTGAACATGGAAAGAATAGAACATGAACTTAAGAAGATGGAATGATACTCGATGAACTCTTGAAGAATGAATTAAATCATGAAGAACCACCATGAAGAACTCCGGTAACCAAAAGGATGATGAGATAGAATGAAGGATGAAAAAGAAATAAGATATAAGCCTTGCGATGATTTAGATGGAGGTTCCGACGAAAAGGCCGAGGAAAAAATTTGAACTCCGGAAAAGAAAAGATGAAAAGACCTTGAACTAGACTTTATTCATCAAGAACAAACTCCGAAGGAAGGGATTAAACACTTGGGTGAAATAAGAATAAGATTTATTGTATGCTTATCCTTCATCAAATTAAATTGATGACAAGCAATGGATTTTGCATATTACTTATTCTTCTTGAAAAGTATTAAGGGGGGTATAGTACAAAACTTGAGAAAGTCTTCATGAACCACCGGTAGGATTCGAAAGAATGAATGTTCTAAAATGATAATGAAGGAAAAAGAATCTTGAACGAACCACCGTAAGAATTCGAAAATGACTGATGAAAGAGAATGAATCACTGGGAGGAATTAGAATAACAAATAAGCTAGAGGGGATTTAGATGCAAAAGAACAAAGAGATCATGAGCTGATTAAAGAACACTTGAATGAAGCACCAGGATAATTAGAGAACGATAACTGGAATGATGGCCTCCGGTGAAAAGAAATGGAAAAACAACTCCTGACATACTCCGGATGGTCAAGAAAAGATCAACTGACAATTGGGATAATTTGAAAGGATAGCATGAAGCTAAAACCACGAATCTCGAGAGAATGGGCAAGATTTAGAGGAAAAACTCTTCTTCGATCTTCAAATGATGACGAGAAAACACCACCAAAATTACTGAGATACTCCGGGAGAATGGAAAGCGAAAAGGTTGAGCCAACAATGAAAATGATTTGAAAGCGATCTTGGAGAAGGCATGTAACTGATGGAATCCATTCTTACGTCACACTTGAGAAGAATTAGAATAACTCCAGGGGAATTAGAAGAGTGAGGTAAGATCCTGGAAAAAGACCTGCGGGTTAGGGCCCACTAAAAAAACACCGTTGGAAAGAATTGTTGAACAGATAGATGATGCACCGGAACAATTGAAATATTTGAATGAGGTGACAACCTCGAATTAATTCGAACACAGGCGAATCTCCTGAGATGTATTGAACACTCTGGAAGGATAAACTGGCGAGAGGCGAACGAGCAAGGGGAAAACACTTGAGCCGAGGAAAAGAAATATGATCAACCGGAAAAGTTGAATTGGGTCCACCGGAGAAGAGATGAAGAATGTCAAACAAAAGAGAATTCACCGGTTGAAACAATTGAGGGAATACTGAAGAGACTTCACTCGAATGAAATTGATGCTCGAAACAGACTCAGGCTCCGGAAAGAAGAGGGTGGGAGGGCGGTAAAACAAAGGCAACTTTTGAAGGGGGGAACCGACGAATATCTTGAAGAGAAAACACCGGTTGCAATAATTGAGGAAAGAAAGCAAAGACTTCGCACGAGTAGGAAGGATACTCGATTACGTACTCCGGCTCCGAGAGGAAGAAGGGTGGGTGGGTGGGAAAAGAAAACAACTGATGATTGAACTTGGCACCGATGAAGAGGCTCGAGTCAAGTTAACGAGAAATGCACCGGATAAAAAGAGCTGAGGAACAACGATCGGAAAACCAACTGCGTGAACCTAAAGAAAATTTGGAAGGGAAAAGGAGTAATTCAAAACACCTACGTCAAGATTTCTCACCAGAGCGACGAAGGGACTGAGGAGTAAAAAGAATTCCTACTCTCTGATATTACTAGACTCCGAAATCAGTTTTCTTCTAGACTCGACAACGGCCAAACTACACGATCAATCAAGGGGGCTCCTAAGGTCGATCGAAGCTCTGATACCAACTTGTCACGCCCAATATGCGACCCTATCCAAAAGGAACTCGAAGGTCCCACCAAGGGTAGACCCGCATATCGAAACACTTTTGCAAGGTGGATATCATTACATCAACATTACATAATAGATGGAGATACATACATAAGGCATACAATGCCACACGAATACAACATCACAATACATGAGAACAACATCCGACTACGGATGAAACACAAACAGAATCTCAAACGACATCCACCCTGTTAGCCCAGGCTGCCGACCTGGAACCTATCCCCTGATCGAAGAAGAAGCAGAAGACGAAACTCCAAAACAAGCAAACATCGCTCTCGCGTTATGATCATCGCATAACCTGAACCTGCAACTATTGTTCTAGTAATCTGTGAGCAACGAGAACTCAACAATCCCATTACCATGGGTATCAAGACTAGCAAAGCTTAATGGGTAAGGAAGAGGTAAAGTGGTGAGGTTGCAGCAGCGACTAAGCATATATGGTGGCTAACATACGCAAATAAGAGCGAGAAGAGAGCAAGCGGAATGGTCGTGAATCTAGCAATGATCAAAAAGTGATCCTGAACTCCTACTTACGTCAAACATAACACAGAAACCGTGTTCAATTCCCGGACTCCGCCGAGAAGAGACCATCACGGCTACACACGTGGTTGATGCGTTTTAATTCGGATCTGGTGTCAAGTTATCTACAACCGGAGATTAACAAATTCCCATCTGCCACATAACCGCGGGCACAACTTTCGAAAGTTTAAACCCTGCAGGGGTGTCCCAACTTAGCCCATGATAAGCTCTCGCTATCAACGAAGGATATTCCTTCTCCCAGGAAGACCCGATCAGTCTCGGAATCCCGGTTTACAAGACATTTCGACAATGGTAAAACAAGACCAGCAAAGCCGCCCGATGCGCCGACAATCCCGATAGGAGCTGCGCATATCTCGTTCTCAGGGCAACACCGGATGGGTCAGCCTACGAGTAAAACCAACCCTCGAGTTGCCCCGAGGTGGCCCCGCAGTCTGCCCGGTTCGGACCAACACTTAGACAGGCACTGGCCCGGGGGGGGGGGGGGGGGGTAAAATAAAGATGACCCTCGAGAGCGCGACTCCCAAGGGAAAAGTATAGGTGGTGGTGAGGCAAATGGTAAAACCAAGGTTGGGCCTTGCTGGAGGAGTTTTATTCAAAGCGAACTGTCAAGGGGGTCCCATAAATCACCCAACCGCGCAAGGAACGCAAAATCTGGGAACATAACACCGGTATGACGGAAACTAGGGTGGCAAGAGTGGAACAAAACACCAGGCATAAGGCCGTGTCTTCCACCCTTTACCAAGTATATAGATGCATTAAATAATATAAGAGATATTGTGATATCCCAACATAACCCTGTCCACCATGGAGCAATCTTCAACTTCACCTGCAACTAGCAATGCTATAAGAGGGGCTGAGCAAAGCGGTAACATAGCCAAGCAACGGTTTGCTAGGAAGGGTGAAAAAGGTTAGAGGCTGACATGGCAAATTGGGAGGCTTGAAGAGCAAATGATAGGTAGCGCAGCAAAGCGATAGAACGAAGCAACTAGCATAGCAATGATAGTAGTGAGATCCAGGGTAGCGGTCATCTTGCCTGAAATCCCGCAAGGAAGAAGAACGAGTCCATGAAGAAGATGAAGCCACGAAGACGAACCAAGCGTGGACGAACGAATCCTCACGATCGCAACGAAACAGGAACTATCCAAAAGAAGCACACAAGATGGTAAACACACCACACATAGACAAGACATGATGCACAATAAGCATGATGCATGACAAAGCTACATGATGCTACTCATGGCAAGAGACGAAGCAAACAAGAGCAACACCTCAAGGCAAGTTTAAATGAGGCCGGGAACAACATATAACAATTCCGGTAAGTCCTCATATGCAAATTTCGAAGTTGGTCCAGATCTGAATAAACCTTATGTTCAAGTTGTTAAACAGCAAGTTAAAATGCACCAAGATGATCTACACGAAATTCTAGTCAAGTTACATATAAAGTTCATTAGATTCGGAGCTACGGCATAGAAGATATGAGCAAAACAAGTTAAACATGGCATTGATGCAAAATGCATACAAACATCAAGCAAACACCTCAAAACAAGGATGCAACATGATAATATGAAACTACATGCAAAATCAAGCAAGTTTCATATAGAGCACACTCAAAACGGAGCAATGGTTCAACACATGCACTCTATACAAGGCATAACAACAATCTGTCCATAACAGCAAGTAGGCATATTGCAAGCATCAAAACAACATGCTACAGTACCACAATATGAAAACAAAAGGCATGGTGATGATGTACAGGTAAAGCATAACAAAACATGAACACTGAGCTATCTCCAGAAATCACTAGAACATGCTCAAACACACATGGCAAGTTTGCATATAATAACAGTTTTAGACTTTAGCAAAAATAACATCAGGTTGCAATGTTTAGAGCTATCAAACAACATGTTACATGAACTTATCATGGCAAACAAAGGCATGGCATGAATCTACTAATTGCATAGAGCAAAAGTCCTTTACTGACCAAGAGCCAAAAAGGATCAGAAGAAATGATGGCATCCATGTAAACATAGCAAGTTATATGACAGATTCATACATGGCAGGAACAACAATAAGTAGGCATGTTGGTGAGGTTGTACCACTCACCACAGAGAAATACATGGCATGGCAAGGCAACCAACAGTAAGAAGACATATTTATGAAGCTAAGAATGGCAAGAGCAAGTTCATAGCATGCAAGGATCAACTACAACAGCCTTGGCAAAATTGAATAACATGTAAACAATCTGCCAGGAAACATTTTGTAGCAAAAGTAGAGCATGAAAATGACATGGTAGGCTACTCCATAATTGCATCCAGGGGCATGGATGGATAAATCATAACCATATGTACAAAACATCCTTACTGAAGTATCTCAAAATATGCATGTATCTCTCTGTGGCATCATGTTTACATGGCATCAAAAAAGCAGCAGAACAGGGACTGAAATCAGCAACATCACGAGGCCTAGTTTACATGCTTTTGCTAGTCACCACATTGATCACAAAAATACATGGCATACACCCCTGTAAAGATGGCATGGCATTGTTCAAAACACATGTGGACATCAACCTCATAGGATGCACACGTCAAACATGGCAAAAAAGACAAATGAGCATGTTATAACAGTTTCAGCAGATTAACAGCAACATGCACTCTTGCAACGATGATTCAGGCATCAAGATGAACTCAAATGAATATGATGAAATTTAATGAAATGAAGTAATCATTGAGACGAACAATTTTACAGATTACATGCACAGAACGGAGCAGTATGCAGCAAGTTATGATGCGATGAACATGGCAACATTATGCAAAAATATCAGGGACGGGCGTTTCCGAGGTCAACCTTAGGGTTCGTCCAGATCTGGATCTGGCGCGTATCACGAGGTTCGCCGGAAGCTTCGCCAGAGTTCGGGGAGGAGGTGGCCGGAGGCGCTCGGGGAGGCCGGGATCCGGCCTGATCCAGTCGGGACGATGACGGGGAGGCGCGGCGGTGGAGATGCGGGGCGGCGGTGCAGCTCGACCGGGGCGGCGCCGGCGGAGGAGACCGCGGGCCGGGCGGCGCGGTCGTCGGGCTAAGGCGGCGGACGGGAGGGGCGGCGCGGCGGCGTCGGTCGGGGCGGCCGGGGCGCCGGGCGCAAGGCGCGGGGGCCGGGCGGCGGCGGCGGAGGCCGAGGTGAGGCGGCGGAGGGCGGTGCCGGCGACGGGCACGGTGGCCGGCAGCGGAGGTTGACGCGGGGCGGGCACGGGGCGCTCGGGCCCGTGGGGCGCGGCATCGGGCGTGGCCGGGCTCGCACGGGCCTACAATGGGCTCGGCGGGCTGCGCGGTGGTGGGAGGCGGGGGCGACAAGTGGCGGCTCCAGATAGGTCCAGGAGGCGGCGGGGGTGACGTGGCGGCCTGTGATTCGCCGGAGTGAGGTGGCTGGCGGCGGTGGACACGTCCGGCGGCGGAACGGACGGACATGTCCGGCGGACGGGAGGAGGAAGATGGCTAGGGTTTCATCCGGGAATTTCGGGGGAGGTGGCCTATTTATAGATTCTAGGAGCTAGGAGAGTCCAAATGAGGAGCGGTTTTCGGCCATGCGATTGTGATCGAACGACCGAGAGCATGGAAGAGACTTATATGGGTTTTGGGCCACTTTGGATGGGTGTTGGGCTGCAACTCAAAGAGGGCTTCTACGGTTACCCGGTTAACCGTTGGAGTATCAAACGACCTCCAAATGGCACGAAACTTGACAGGCGGTCTACCGGTGCTTTACCAAGGCCGCTTGGCAAACCTTGGGCCATTCCGAGAACGTTTAACACCCGCACACAACGAGAGACAAAAGGGGAACACCAGAGGGCATAGGAGTGTCGGATTGCAAAACGGACAACAGGGGAAATGCTCGGATGCATTAGATGAACACGTATGCAAAATGAAATGCACATGATGACATGGCAAAATGCAACACGCAAGCAAATGACATGGCAACAACGGCGAATAACTGGCAGATACCTGGCGCATCGGATCCGGGGCGTTACATGCACTTTAGGGCATATGCCTCCCAGGGAAAGGAACCCCTAATGGAACTATTATCCCTGGAAGATGTTTCTTACTAACCATGTAATATAACATAACTAGTTGGGAACTTGTCTGATAAAGCACTAATGACCCCTATGCCTGGTCTCCATGCATGCCTCGGTTTTTACATAACTGTGAGGGTATTCGGACACACTCTGGACTGTTGGGTCCAGAGGTTGAAGCGAACAGGTCCGCAAAGACAAACGATCTACAATCCGGCTAGAAGGCATTTTACATGTCATTTTAAATTACATCGTCAACTTGACTGATTGTACTCCTCTTCAATCCCGTCTAACAGGCTGTCTAGTTTACAGTCCTGTTGGGAATACTTAGCGGCCAACTCTACTTGACCGTACATTAAGACCACAGGGATCTCCTTCCCATCAGGCCCCACAGGTCCGACCTCGGCCATGTGGTTCGGATCAGCCTTCGTGTACCGTGTCTTCATCATGGCCCAGGCCTCCCTGGCGCCTTGACGGCAGGCCGATATCTTCCACAAACGAAAGCGCTGCCGTGCTCCCTGACGCTTCTCCACAAGCCCTCCAAGACCCTCGGGTAGGGAGACGGATGGCCATAAGGCCTGGGCAACGCTGCTCATCGCCTGCCGAACACGTTCGTGCAGTTGCAGCAGCTCGGGAAGTACGTCGCCCGTTGAACCGGGCATTTCCTCCGCAGGACGACCTGTGAGCACACCTATAGACACATTTCTATCAATCGACTTCCTCGCTGAACTCTTCTTTTTCAAAAGAGTTTGCTCAAGCACTTACTGTAAATGCCGCGACTAAGCCGCTGATTCTCCTTCACGGAGTCAGACAGCTGGACCCGAACATCTTTTAGTTCTTCGCCCAGCTGGGTGTTGGCATCTTGGAGTTTGTTCCTCTCCTGATGCACCCTCATAAGCACCTTCTCACCGGCCTTCAGCTGGCGCAGTAGATGTTGCTTGTCCGGATCTAGTCCGGCACCATCTGCAATATTATTGTCAGACTTATACATACGCCGCACTTCATAAAAGGCTTATCTTTTCGAAGTATGCATTACCAGAGGGGGTCTTTGTGGCTCCCCCCGCGGTGGCTAGTGCGGCCTCAAGTTGGGACTTGCACTCTTGAAGCTCCTGGGACAGGTGGGTATTCTTCTCCATAAGATCCTGTATAACAAATGATCCTTAAATCAGTTATTCTAACTATTTTAAGTCTCGGGGGCTACTGGCATATATAACTATTAAAATTACTCACCCGTATGTCTTTCACATACTGCTCCGTGGCTCTGGTTAGACCATCTCGAGCGGCACGGAGGTGCACGTCTCCTGCATTAAAGGCGTTCAGTGCCTCCCGGGAGAAACACGCGTCACGAAGAACTGTCCAGCGGCGCCTGTGATTCATGGCGCTCTCCACCTCAGACCTAGTGGCGGACAGCCTGTCGGCATCCTCCGTTGGAGGAGCATCCGGCTCATGCCTTGTGTTTGCCTCCCCCTTCGGACCAGGCGTTGGAGCATGGCTGGCGGAGGCTTGATTGGCAACCTCTCCGGACACTATCCGGCGAGCGCTCTTTCTCCTGGAAAAATCATGAGCGTTAATATACCTCCTAGGAATCTTTCCCTTAAAAACGGTGGTGCGCCGTACCGTTGCGGCGATGTTTCGGTTCGTGCTGCACTCCTCTTCCGCCTGCTGGGCCGAACTGACCCTTGTTGGTCAGTCGCCGCGGGTTCGGCTTCCCGCCTTAAAGGCGCCTCCTGCGGAGCACCGTTGGTATAAGCAATGATGTCAGGACTCCGGTCATGGTTACCTGGGAAGCCGGAGTTAAACCGGGGTAGTCGGCCGTAATGGCGACCAAAGCATTGTCCATGCTACGTTGGTGGAACACCCCATCGATCAGCTCCACCTTTATGTCCGGATCCTCTTCGGAGGCCGGATCCAGGGATCGTCCTGGATCCTCGGGCTGTGGAGTCAGGCTGTGTATGCCCTCTACGTCTCGGCACAGCTCCTGTGTCAAAATCACAAAGTGAGACACTTAACTTTGGGAATATGGATCGGATAGATAAACGTCCGCTTACCCAGCTCCGAGGGTTATTCATGGAGAATCCATTCAATGGACTCGCACGGAGGAAGTCCTCTTTCTCCCCCTTGTACAAGCCGGACAGGATCTTCACGAGATCGTCAACCGATCCCGGCCCCTTGCGGCCATGACGGGTGGCGTCATCCTCCCCGTTGAAATCCCACATGGGGTGGCCCCTATATTGGAGCGACTGCACCCTCGCATGATGCACGTTGCCATGACTCCAATCATGGTCAATCCGGAATGGGCCAGTAACCTTATCTGGCCCATCAGATATTGGACGCCCCTGTCATTCTCCCGTTGAGGGCTCCGCGGGCGCCAGCTCAGCCGTTTCTTCAGAGTAGCGTTGCTGAACTCCGGGAGGCCGATCCGAACTGGGTCCGGCAGTGGGGCGTCTTCCATATAAAACCATTCTGAAGGCCAGTCTTCGGATGCCTTCTTCGGGGTTCCGGATAGATATCCGGTTCCGGCGATGCACCATATTTCGGCTCCGCCCACTTGATATATCGACCCCTCGTGAGAACGGGGTACGAGGCAAAACAATCTCTTCCACAGCGCAAAGTGGGCCTCGATGCCCAAGAACAGCTCGCAAAGGGCTACAAAGCCCGCGATGTGCAAAATGGAGGCAGGTGTAAGGTGGTGAAGCTAGAGTCCATAGAACTCCAGGAGCCCCCGGAGAAACGGATGTATGGGAAATCTGAGTCCCCTTATTAGATAAGGGACGAAGCATACCCGCTCTCCTTTGGAGGGATTGGGGACGCTCTCCGCCTGCTTTCCACCCTTGTAGATGGCCAGTCCGGCTCGAACCGGAACCATGAAGGCTGGGGGAAGATATCCCTCTGCTTGGAGCGTCACTAGCTCGCTATGCGGGGCTGAACATCTCCTCCAATCTCCTGGCTGAGGGCTGGGAGCGCGAGGGGAGGAGCCGCGTCGATTGTCCATGATGGAATGGATTTTTGTCAGAGGCGCTTCAATGAGTACTTGCGGAAGGAGGATGGTGTGATTCGGATCTAGATCCTCGCCTCTCTTATAGGCAGCTTATTCGCGCGGCTAGGGGGTGAAACGTAAAAATACCCTACCTTTTCGCATTCATACGACACGTGGAAGAGGGCCATTATTGGACGTGGAAGCCAAGGAGCGCAACATTTATAAGGAAGCTGGACACTATTCGGCAAGCACATGGAATTTGAAGGAGAACCCGCCTTGCAAAGCCGAAGACAATATACGCGCCGAACTCGTCGTCATTGAAGCCTGGTTTGGGGGCTACTGAGGGAGTCCTGGACTAGGGGGTGTCCGGATGGCCGAACTATCATCATTGGCCGGACTCCAAGACTATGAAGATACAAGACTGAAGACTTTGTCCCGTGTCCGGATGGGACTTTCCTTGGCGTGGAAGGCAATCTTGGCGATACGGATATGTAGATCTCCTACCATTGTAACCGACTCTGTGTAACCCTAGCCCTCTCTAGTGTCTATATAAACCGGAGGCTTTTAGTCCATAGGACGAACAACAATCATACCATAGGCTAGCTTCTAGGGTTTAGCCTCCTTGATCTCGTGGTAGATCCACTCTTGTACTACCCATATCATCAATATCAATCAAGCAGGAGTAGGGTTTTACCTCCATCGAGAGGGCCCGAACCTGGGTAAAACATCGTGTCCCTTGTCTCCTGTTACCATCCGCCTAGACGCATAGTTCGGGACCCCCTACCCGAGATCCGCCGGTTTTGACACCGACAATGTGTGTGAGGGGGGGACAGAATAACCACATTGTGCCTGTCAAACGAGCGCACTGTCGCATTAGCGCGAGGCCAAGCCGGGAGGAGGGGGGTCGGGACCCCCCTCCCCCATCCCGGCGAGGTCTAGCCAGGAACGAGCCATAGCAGGGGACGACGCGGCGTGCCGCGGCATCCCATGCGGAGGCGAGTCCGTAACATGACTTGCCCCCGCACCGCACTGTACCAAGAGGCATAGTTGTACTGACACATCTTCCTTGTATGGACTTTGCCCCATTATCTATCTTAGGGGAGTGAGTGGGTGCGTGGGGGGGGGGAACAGAATAACTGCACTATGCCTGTCAAACGAGCGCACTGCCGCGTTAGCGCGAGGCCGAGCCGGGGGGGAGGGGGGAAGGGACCGCCCCCCTCCCCCATCCCGGCGAGGCCGAGCCAGGAACGAGCTGTAGCAGGTGACGACGCAGCGTGCCGCGGCATCTCATGCGGAGGCGAGTCCGTAACATGACTTGCCCCCGCGCCGCACCGTACCGAGGGGCATAGTTGTACTGACACATCTTCCATAGCAGGCAATGACGCGGCGTGCCGCGGCGTCGCATGCGGAGGCGAGTCCGTAACATGACTTGCCCCGCACCGCACCATACCGAGGGGCATAGTTGTACTGACACATCTTCCTTGTATGGACTTTGCCCCATTATCTATCTTAGGGGTGTGGGTGCGTGTGGGGGGGAACAGAATAACCGCACTGCGCTAGTCAAACGAGCGCACTGTCGCGTTAGCACGAGGCCGAGCCGGGGGGGTCGGGACCCCCCCTCCCCCATCCCGGCGAGGCTGAGCCAGGAACGAGCCGTAGCAGGCGACGATGTGGTGTGCCGCGGCGTCGCATGCGGAGGCGAGTCCGTAACATGATTTTCCCCCGCATCGCACCGTACCGAGGGGCATAGTTGTACTGACACATCTTCCTTGTATGGACTTTGCCCCATTATCTATCTTAGGGGTGTGTGTGGGTGCGTGTGGGGGGGGGGGACAAAATAACCGCACTACGCCTGTCAAACGAGCGCACTGCCGCGTTAGTGCGAGGCCGAGCCAGGGAGGAGGGGGTCGGGACCCCCCGCCCATCCCGGCGAGGCCATGCTAGGAACGAGCCGTAGCAGGAGATGATGCAGCATGCCGCGGCGTCGCATGCGGAGGCGAGTCCATAACATGACTTGCCCCCGCACCACACCGTACCGAGGGGCATAGTTGTACTAACACATCTTCCGTAGCAGGCGACGACGCGGCGTATCGCGGCGTCGCATGTGGAGGCGAGTCCGTAACATGACTTGCCCCCGCGCCGCATTGTACCGAGGGGCATAGTTGTACTGACACATCTTCCTTGTAAGGACTTTGCCCCATTATCTATCTTAGGGGTGTGGGTGCGTGTGGGGGGGGGACAGAATAACCATACTGCGCCTGTGAAACGAGTGCACTGCCGCGTTAGCGCGAGGCCGAGCCAGGGGGAGGGGGGGTCGGGACCCCCCTCCCCCATCCCGGCGAGGCCGAGCCAGGAACGAGCCATAGCAGGCGACGACGTGGCGTGCCGCAGACTCGCATGTGGAGGCGAGTCCGTAACATGACTTGCCCCCGTTATCTTATCTTTATTTTTGAGGGGAAAAACCAGCACCGTTATGAATTATTTTTTCATTTTTACTTTTTTGATAATTTTTATTGTACTGTTGTGAGTTATTATTTGTACTTTAGCCGTTTGTTTTCTCCTTCTATATATTTTTATTGTATTTGATTTTTGGTATTATCTTTTGTAACTGCCCAGAGATAGTGGGCTTCGCCACGGTTGTGGGCTTTAGCCGTTCATTTTCTCCAACTCACCTTTTAACCCTCCCACTCACCTTTTAACCTTGATCTTCCCCATTCCACTCCTCTCCCATCCCCAAATCGATTCCGTCTTCGTTCCCCTCTTCTTCTCTTCTCACAGGGGAAGTTGCTACTCCTGTTTCGCCGCGGGAGCGTCGGCTGGAGGGTTCAACCCCAGGGGTGGAGGTCCGGGTGCTCTGTTTGTTCCTTTTTGCTTTGCCATTGACTTTGCTTGCGTCCTCTTATGTACACTTTTTCTCTCTATTTCTAATCTATTGCTCTCTTGCTGTCCCAGGATGCACTCGCTAGGGTTCCTTTGCTGTTGAACGAGCGTTTGGCGGCAGTGATACTGGATTGCGTGGCGGATTTTGTGTTTGCTGGTAAGAGTTTTGCTTTTTATGGCGTGCTTCGTTTCTGAAATAGTTCAGAGCCCTAATTTTTGTTCATGTGTCTTGCAGATCTAGTTCAGCAGATTTTAGGACTGTAGATCTCAATGGGTACATCATCCAGTCCGGACAAATTGAATGCAGGTGATTTTCCCTGTATTTTGGATGATCTTTTAACAGATCTGGTTTTTAGGTTGTACAGTTATTGCCGTGTCGACTTTATAAGTTGTATGTATTTTGATATCTGTTAATTTTTCCCTGGAATGTATGGTGTGTATGGTTTTGGCAGCTGACGCGACCTGCAGACAGGTTGTAGTACTTATCACCATGTGTAGTTTGAACTGCTGTCATGGCATTTGAATAGGTTGTAGTAGTCAGTGAAGAACTAGTATGGTGTTGAAAGAGTTTTCTTTTCTGAAGTTTGTTGTGCCAGTGGTGGGTTCATATTTTTTTATTGGGTGAACTTGTAGTGTTCACATAGTTGAACTGGTTCCTTGTTCATGTACTTTTTTGCTAATTATGATGTTGTTGCAGATGTTGGAGTGCCGGTGCCTCCTGATTCTGACAAATCAGAACGCTTTCAAGATCTTGTGAATGTTATTTTTGAGACACCAAATCCTATAGAAGAACTTGCGAATGTTGCTGGTGTTTCCCTTATATTTGCTCTTTTTTTATCAGCCTTTAATACATATATATGCTTAGTTACATCAGTTGTTCATTTTGTTTGTGTCTGATGCTATGCGCTTTATTTATCTTATGTCTGCAATGTTAATTGTGTTTTAATTTTATATGTGCGTGCTTATGTTATTGGTTTATGTAGTTAATGACAGGCATGGTGTTCCTGAGGACATTGCTGATGTTGTTAAAGATATTAATGATGGAATGTATTCTCTTAACGTTGATGATGGTGATGGCAGCTTGCAATTGTCTGTTACCTAGTCTCAAAGTGTTGATGGCACTGAGCCTGTTACCCAGGCTGAGGATGTTCCTATGCAGTTACAGCTCTAGGATGAAAGGATAAGAGAGAAGAAGTATGACTTCTAGAAGAGAAAGGAGTTGGAACAGCGTCAAAAGGCTGCCTGTGTGCAAGAACGTGATGTTGGTGTTGCTCAAGCTCCTAAATGTGTAGGCGATGAAGGTGGTGACGCGACTTTTTCAACTGTTGATGCTGGATCTCATGGAAGTGACATGCCTGTGAAAACAAACTTGATGCAAACTCGTTTGACGCAAGTGTTTGATCGTGATGCAGTTAAGGAGAAGAAAGTTGTTTTGAAGAGGAAGATGTCAGATCGAAATCCTGATGGCACATAGAGGCGTAGCCCACGTGTGAAAGCTGGTTCCCAACCTGGTAATAGCAAAGCTGATGCAGATAGTGTTGCTGTGAAAATTGGTCCAAGCAAACTTGGTGGCTCCCCTGTTCGTTGGAGTCCACGAGGTTTGACAAATAAGAAGCCTTCTTCGTCTCATCTTCAAGAGCGGTCTTTGTTGAAAGAAAATAAGAAGCGTAAAGTTCATCCTCTGAAGGTGAACAAAGGTGTGAAGATGTGTGCTCGTGTCGAAGCTAAAGATGTTGTATCTGAAGAAGATGATATTGAAGTTGATTCAGAAGATGAATTTGCAGTGGTATGTGTTTTGTACTACATGTGACTTACTAGTTGTACTTGCAATGATTTAATTGTGTTTGGGCTGGTATGCTGGCCAGGTGAGGCTGGTCATTGTTTGCATCAATTGGGGGTGGTACTGATGTTGTTTTAATAGTTGAACTTGTGCAAAGTTTTCTTTGTTTTACTTGCCTTCTTATGCTTGTTTTGTACTACATGTGACTTACTAGTTGTACTTGCAATGATTTAATTTGTGTTTGGGCTGGTATGCTGGCTAGGTGAGGCTGGTCATTTTTTCATCAATTGAGGGTGGTACTGATGTTGTTTTAATAGTTGAACTTGTGCAATCTTTTCTTTTTTTACTTGCCTTCATATGCTTGTTTTGTTTTCTATATTCATTTATTTAAGGTGTGGCTTCTTTATTTTCATATACAGCCTGTTAGTGTTATGAGTCCAGTCAAGTCGGTGGGAGGCAATGCTGAAAAAGTTGCCTTGGATGAAGGTGACCAACGGAAATTGAACTTAACTGTGCGATGTTCGTTGAGAGAGGTTGAAGCTTGTGCTAAATTGCTCGAGAGTCGGCATGTGGCTAGGGTTCATGCATCTAGTTTTGGTTCTATCTTCAAGTGGAGGGTGAAGTCTAACATTTCCTGCCCTCTAATGGGAGTTTTGTACCTGAGGACAGATCTTGATACAATCACTCTTGACATGGGTGAGGCTAATAAGAAGCTTCGCATCACTAGCGATGGTCTACAACAATTATTTGGTTTCCCTCGTGGTGGTCATTCTACGCCAAGGCCGTCAGAGGACGGATATGACAACGCTCTAATGAAGTTAAGAACAGAGCTTGACATTAGCAGGAACAAAGCAATCAGTACAAAGGATTTGAGGAATAAGCTCAAGGTGCTCGTCAAGGATCCTAGCAAAGATGACCTTGCTCTGAAAGTGTTCTTCATTATTTTGTTTATGAAGGTTGTGTTGCCTGGTTCTGCCCCGCGTGTTTCCAGAGAGGCAGCAATGTTTGAGGGTCTCGTCTTTGAGGACATGGCTAAAATGGATTATTGCCAGCTGATGGTTGATGAGCTTAGAAGGGCTTTTGCCAAGTACCAAGATGGTGATACCATGGGGAAGGAAATCACAGGCTGTGCCATAGGGCCTGTACTAATGTACCTTGACTACCTTATCTGTGGCAAGACTGCAGAGCCTGACATGCGAGTCCCCCGCATATGTTTCATGGATCCTGCCAAGCTTTTTGATCTGGTTGACGCAGATTTGATAAAAAAAGGCAATGCAGATCGAAAGACTTGGATGTTTGGGAAGCTTCCGGTGAGTTTTATTTCTTTTGTGTCTTGCAGACCTTTTTTTATTTTAGGTATAGCTATTTTTTGCTGTAGTGGACATGTGTACTGCAGAGTTATCTGTTTAGATTTTGTCATTTCTTAAGCTTTGTGAGCTTTAGGTACGGTTTTTTAGTAATGTTGTTTCATGTGTGGTTGAACTGAATAACTTTGTTCAACTGGCCTGTTGGTAAATAGTAACAAATTCGCAGTGACACTTAAAGTTTATTAGTGGTGTTGATTTTAAATCTATTAATATCATGTTTTATTTTTTTCCCTACGTGTTGCATTGATTGATTAACTATTTTTCCCCTTGTTTTGCAGTGGAAAACTCATGAGGAGGTTGTTTTTTTCCGAGTGTATAAACGGCCAGTCCTGGAGATGCCATCGTCTCAGGTTCCGAAGTTTTCATCTCTGCCCGATGAGATGAGGGATGGCCGTGGTGTTGAGGGTGCTGGTTATATCCCCCTGGCCCTAGTAATGCTAGTGCTTCACAGAGGCAGGGTTTTGGTATTGATGTTGTTGTTTCAGTGTTGGAGCGTGCTGAGCATATCTTAAGTAATGTGTGTTCTGAGCTGCAAAAGGTCCCAACGACAGTTGAGCGTCTGAGCTGTATCAATTGTGTCCTTCTTGAAGGTCATCAATTTAATGTTGAGGAAGCTGTTGACTACATTGAGATGGAGAGAATTTTAATCGATGACATGCGTGACGGTGCCGCCGATCTAGTTCAGAGCTCGGTTCGTCTGTTGAACAACATGAAGCATTTCAGAACTACGCAAAACTCTCGCTGCAAGCCATATGAAGAAAGTGCAAATGTTGTTATCAAGCAGATTGAGCAGGATGAGGATGCTACCACCGACAGCAGGGCTGGTGATGGTACTGAGGCTAATGTTTCTGATCACGAAACGAATGATGTTGGCTTGGAGCGTCCTGATGTCGATGTGAGTCAGTCCTTGGTGTTTGCAATTTTTATTTTGTTGTTCTGCTGTCAGTGTTGTAGTTGAACTTCCTCATCTTCATATATTTATTAATAATTTTCTTTCATGCAGATTGATCAGGATGAGGCTGCTGGCACCGACAGCAGGGCTGATGATGGTACTGAGGCTAATGTTTCTGATCAGCATACGAATGATGTTGGCTTGCAGCACCCTGTTGTTGATGTGAGTCAGTCCTCATTGTTTGTATGTTTTTACTATGTTGTTCTGCTATCAGTATTGTACTTGAACTTCCTGATCTACATCTGTTTATTAATTTTTCTTTTCATGCAGGAGACCAGTCATAATGTTGATGCTGCTGTTGACCAAGGAGTTAATGATCCATCCACTGATAATTGCAAGGTTATTTTTTATTTTATTGTGTTTATTCATATTTTCTTGAATTTTCATGCGCACCAATGTGTCTTGCTTGTTCATTTTTCTATCCCACACCGTTTAGAGTTTGCAAGGGGTAGGTACCTTTTTTGTTGCTGTTGTTTAATTCCTTGTGTTTATCGTTGCTCATAATAGCATTTTTTTGCCTCATTACATTTGAATCAGGGTCCTCTTATTGAAGACGAGCCTTGTTTGCCCATTGGTGATGTTGCTTTGAATGTTAGCAGCAGCAAGATCGATGATGTTGCTGTGAATGCTTCTAAGGTTTGTTTTTCTGTGCACCTCTTGGTAGCTTATTTTTTATTGTTAGTTTTGCTCATATTATTCACCTTTTCTGAATTTTTATTTTCGTCAGATTACTGATGTTGAGCGTGAGGTTGTCCTTAGTGGTGGAGATGATGCTCGTGGTGTTCCATCGAGTAGTAGGTGCAATGTTGGTAACAAAGTTGCTGATGAGGATGCTGGTGCTGCCAGCATACTTGATCCCAAATCGCCTGGTGTTGGTATTGCTGGGAATGAAAATGTTCCTGATTGTGAAGATTTGCCGCCAGAGAATTTCCCGCCTGGAGGTCTCGATTACGGTGATGCATTGCAAGATGCTTCTAGCATGGAGGAGGTGCCATCCGAGGATGATGATTTACTTCTGTCAATTTCTTCTGACCCCTCGACGCAGGAGGCGCTCTTGTCGTCCCAGGATTTTCTTTCTACAGACCCTGAAAGCGCGGCAATATTGGTGTCCTCTCAAGATGTCCCATTTGTCAAACCCTAAAATTGGAGGCATAATGGTCTCATCACAGGAACTACCGTCGTCGTCAAACCCTGACAGTCCAGGTAAGGACTTGTAAATGAGGCGTACTTCTGAATTTTGGCATTTTGGACATGTTCTCTTGTAGTGGTTGAACATACTATTTTTCTTCTTTTTCTGCAAGCAGAAAGTGGTAATGTTGTTAATGTTGATACATTTTTCTTCGCTGTTACGAGGTTGCGCACGAACCGTACGAAATGGTTAGTTTGGGATTTTGCCCGTACCATTTTTGTCTTTTTTTCTTTCTCTCGTATGATTATTGTTGTTGTTGCAGTAGTTTTAATTCATGTAATCTTTTGTGTTTTTCTAGTCACAAGCCGATGTTTCAAAATAAAGAATGTGATGCCAGTGTTGGTTCTATTTCTAAAGCGTTTTTCCCCACTGGCATGCTCAACTCAGACAGTGCTGACGTTGTTTTATATTCTCTACGTCAGAAGTACCGAGACACTGACAAGTTGATAGTTCCCAGATGGGTGACGGTCAGTATTTTGCTTTTTGTAAATAGGATGATAACTTGTTTTGCCAATTTTCTAACTGTTTGTTGTTCTTGTTTTACAACAGACCAAGATCCGTGATGGAAATATTGATTCCAATGTGCTAAATTGGTTCACGAGATCAGGTGTTGATGGTTTTGACCAGGTAGGTGAACTTGGACTTTTTGTACTCATGAACTAGAACTGTCATATTTTCTTGCTGGTTTGGGAGGTGGGGGAATGAACTTGATTAGCCTGGTTTTACACCTGTACTTATTAATGATGTGTGCTTCTTTTTTTAAAGCTCGACTTATTGTCGCAAGGAAATTGAACTGATATGTTTGTTCCTCAATTTTGGGCGGTGGATATAAACTCTTATGATTATCTGATTTTTGTTTGTACTTCTGAATTTCAATTTCCCTCTTTTATTTTATTGTTTGGAGGCTAAATTTTTTGTTTCATTATGATTTGTTAAATTCATTTTTCCTCTGCGAATTTTTTTCAGCTTCTTTTCCCTACTGTCGGGGATATATCCCGCGGTATAAACCGCCGGATGTATGACCCGGCTAGAGTTTGGCGATTCACTAGCAACCCACTTGGACATGGCGGTTTACGGTTCATTGGTAATCCGGCAGGCGGGTCAGAGGAGCGACAAAACCCGGTGGCCCAACGGGCGGTTTATGGAAGGCCGGATCATGCTATGGTGGGCCGGTTTAAGAGAAAAGGCGTGAGGAATATTTACTTTACAAGGAAGACCCGGACTTGTACCCGGTTTGTATTAGAGGTAGATTAGTCCCTATCCTAATAGGACTCCACATGTAACCCGCCCCTTCAACATATATAAGGAGGGGCAGGGCTCCCCAAAGAGGGACAAGTTAGATAGAACAAGCTACAAACAAGAAACAATTTCTAGGGCTAGACACAAAGAGCCGGTTTACGGCGTCTCCCTCGTGATGATAATGAGACCTAGCCTCAAACAGCATGTAGGGTTTTTACCGGATGATGTTTCCCGGGGCCCGAAGCTGTCTAAATCCTCGTCTTATGTGAGGATCCGCCCTGCGTCTCTCGTCCCACTCAACCCCTCTCAAGCTACCACATAGATGCGTTGGCCT
Source organism: Triticum aestivum (assembly GCF_018294505.1). Taxonomy (NCBI): domain Eukaryota; kingdom Viridiplantae; phylum Streptophyta; class Magnoliopsida; order Poales; family Poaceae; genus Triticum; species Triticum aestivum. The sequence continues at coordinate 36,237,013 of NC_057813.1, read as the reverse complement.
CGCGACTAAGTCCTGACACTAAGGACATCTGCCGTGACAAATCCACGACAGTTGGCGCCCACCGTGGGGCTGGCGCACGGTGGTGTGGAGTTCTTGGAGGGATCACTTCAAGAGATCAAGAAGCTTGCGAATATCTGAATCAGGAAGAGTTTGCACGGAAGGATTCATATTAACTCTGAGTTTATCATGTTGAAACGGCGAGGTGAGAAAGAGCCGATCTGGTTACGAGTTTACTGCAAAGGGCCTCGTCAAGAGTAAACTGTCAACAAATCGGTGAAGAAAAACCTCGTGGAACAGGTCTCGAGGATAACCCGGTGGAGAAGCTAGGGTTTTTTTTCACTGCCGCACGCGTGTATGACCATCGGTCAATCCAATGGATCGATGACTTCTGCTAGTACTAGTCCGAGACTAATTGGTGTAGATCAACTACGACTGGTGGTATTTGTACTGGCCTCTGCACAGAGACTCGTCTACCTACGTGAAGATTAAGCAAAAAAAAGGGAGAAGAAGGCCGCGACCCGCCTTGCACCCGGGCTACTCCGTTGACCCGCCCTGTCGTTGCCCGTGCCTTACATCGAGCCGGTAGGTCGCCTCCGCCGCAGCCGTCAGCTCGAGGCTGCTGGTATGACCTCAAGTAACTGGCCGCTGAGTCGCCCTCCGTTCCCCTGTGACCCGGACGAGCCTCGTTCCGCCTCTGTTTCCAACCCGGAGCCGCCGTTACCACTTCGCCAAGAGCTCACCTTCGGCCGTCCATATTCAGCTTTGTTGCGAACCATCGTGCTTCTACGCTCACATCCCGCCGGTTCTCCTCGATGAACCACCGTCGGTTATCATCCGTGCGGTGACCCGGCCTGATGAATCACCGTGCAAGCCGCCAGTGGAGTTGTCCTCGGCTCCCGTTGAATTCGACTGCTCCCCTAAGTCGTTTTTGAGACGCCCTGCTGCTTCAGCCTTAAAATCGCCACAACCTCTCCGCATCACCAGCTTCGCCCCGTGCCGGTTCACTGCCTCCGCGCCCGTCTCCTGAGTCGCTCGCGCGCCGGCTCCCTTCCAAGCCCCAGCTGGGTCGTCGCCATCTCCCTCGCTCTGCCGTTCGCGCGACCCGACCGCCGCCTCCCGCGCGACTCGTCCGCCTGCTCCGGGTCCTTGCTGGGTTCACCTCCGCCGCGGCTGGGTGCCCCGCGTCAAGCCACCACCAAAAATCATCGGGATGGCCTTGTTTGCAGCAGAGGGCCGCCGGGCTTTATCTCGAGCACCCGTCGCCTCCACCGTCATCCGGCTACGCCGCTGAACCGTCTCCACCACTGGCCGGTTTGCCTCTGCATCGCCCCGGGTCACGGCATCGCTTCATCCGCTCACCCCGCTGCGTTAATCCGCCTTCCAGACGTCGCGTGCCTGCTGCCGGTTCACCACATGGACAGCTGCCGTTGAATTGCCGCCGCTTTGTCGTTTCGCCTCCGCGTCGCCCTCGCCTCGCCCACGTGGCCTTGGTTTACACCGGCTCCGGTTCAGCCGTGCGCAATCGGTTTCGCGCCAAGCCACTGGTCGCCGTCGTCGAGGCCGCGGACGCCGCGGTTCTGCTTTAGTGCGCCTTGTGCTCTGTCGTGTACAACAAGTACGGAGTAATAAATCTTCAGATGCCTACGATTGCAGTCCTTGCACATTAGTTGCAAACAGTGATTATGACATTGGCAGATCGTGGTTCAAGAAAGCAAAACTACTGGTCAATTAGCAGCACCGGGTGTGAATATTCCTTGAAGACAGCAGCTCTGCAGCTGGGTGGAGCAATTGGTGTACCGGGCAAGCTCATGTATACTAGTATATTTTTGAACACGAAGCCGTGTTAAACATCAATAAGTGAAGGATGGAAGGATTTTTTAAAGATCGTTTAGCGGAAAGCACCTACTTAATAGGCATGTCCGAGATATCAATCTTGTTGGTGGCAGCGTCCTAGGAGTTTCTCATAACAGCGCAAAGATTTTCAGATAGTGTCAACGGCATCCAGGCAGGAGTTTTTGACATGCTCTTGACACTTGATGAAGTGGGGCTCATGATGGGGCTGATGTGATACATGCCAAATGACAAAGGAGAAAATTTAAAGTGCCGATTATTGGTCTCTCGAGACACGGTGGATAATAACATGCTACTGATAAACAAGACATTTGGATTTGATACTGCAGTGGAGGCAGTATAAAAGAGTTATCAATTCTGCATATATTGAGGAACATTCTGAATTTCAAGGCATCAGATAAATGGAGCTGATGGGAAGAAGCAGTAGATTTCTCACAATGCATGCTCCCCTGTTAAATAAACAAGTTGATATTTGCTTAGTACCTGAGCATTGCTAGGTTACCCGCGGGCGGTATATAAGGATCATCAGTCGTCCGCACAAATCAGGTGATATCCGTCTAAATCAATTTTATTAGCATAATATTATTTTCATCAAAGAAACAATTACTCTGGCCTATATCTTTTTATACAGGACAAGTGCTCACTATAAAAGTGATGCCCTACTGCGGATGGCGCGCGCTAGCTGTTTTACACCGGCATCTGTGTATCACACTGATGAACCGGAACACAAACCGCCACCCCTGCAGTCCGGACAACATCAACAATGCCACGGCCGACCCTCTTGTCTGTGCTGGCTTATAATCTCGCGGTGGATATTAACTGGCCTGACATATCAGGTGAAGTCCATCCATTATATTTTTATATTAGATATCGCTTTCTTTAAAAAGAGCAATTACTCCGGCTTGCAAAATTATCTAATGCAGGACCCTAAACCGCCATATTAGTGCAAAATTTAAAAGGCCATCAGAAAATTTCCGGCTCACAGTGGTGCTTCCGGTTTATAATCCGGTTTAAGAGGAAACTATCTCTTGCAAAGCTCTGACGCTCTCAATATCTGGTTTAATGTCCGGTTCAAGAAGGATTTATCTCTTGCAATAAGTTAAAAAGGTGCCAAAGAGAACCTGCTGCCATGATGCGCGGTTCAAACATGGGTATCCTGCTTTATTGGCCTAACATATTATTGATCACATGGGGGCTTCTGCTTCATAAAGCGGGGTCTCTGTCTTTCTCATCATGCGAGGTTACACGGAGTGGTTCTGTTTAAAGCGGCCTCCGGTTTACCCCTTGATATTTGTTTTTTATATATCACTGGGGGCCTTGGTCGTGTCCGAACCAACGAACACCCTTTGATAGGCGACAGCCACCAGATCATTTGGGGACATGGTCAAGTCTGAACCAGTCACGCCTCTTGGTCGGCCTAAGGCCACAAAATCACTTGGGGGCATGGTCGAACCCGAACCATTGTCATGCCTCTTGATCTGGCATATATGCCACGAGTCATTTGGGGACCTGGCTGATTTGAATCATTGTCACTCCTACTGGGGGCCTTGATCCTGTCCGACCATGGTAATACCATCTGAACAGCTCAGTATAGCATATTTTTGCAAATGGTTTTTATCATTGCCTTTGCTTCCATGTTGTTTTCATGGTTTGTTCGTTCTTTGCTTTTGTTGGATTTCTTTTATGTCAACAAGCATATTTTTTCCGGTTCAGCCAATGATTTTTGATCCCCCTTTAAATCCGGAGACTATCAGCCCGGTCTGGTTTGACTACGAGTCGCCAGTATTATATATGGTTAAACCGGTGTTTATCACAACCCGGTACGGTTTATCATCACCGGCACAGTATGAAAGGAGTAATCATTACTCAAGATTGGGGTTATTACTCTTACTACAAAAAATTGGTAAACCAATGATGTGATTCAATATCACAGGTATGATATATTTCATTGATTATTCTTAAGTGCAGCCTTGGTTATAAACCTGGGTTATATGTTGGGTATTATGACCCGTCCGGCGGTAAACTGCCAGGACACTTTAAACTTGTTGTATGCAGAGACAGGTTGAATAAAGCATGATGATAAATTATCCGGTGTTTATTAAACCGGCCTGGTTTTAAGACGATAAGTCGCCAGTATATGATGGGAAATTATCCGGAGTTTATTAAACCGTCCTGGCTTTGGACTATACGTCGCCAGTATATATTTGGATTGCGCTATTGGAATCATGCGCTTATAAATGATTGGGTTATATTATTCAAATAGCCAAATTTGGCTGAATTTTCATTATGATATTGGATGAATTTTTCATACCGGATTATATTATCTTGAATAGCCAACGTGGCTGGATTTTTATGATTATTAGTAACCGGTATTATTGAGTTGTCAAAGTCGCTTTAGCGCAACAGTTATTATTTTATCAAAGGATATGATTTATTCTACAATGGAAGGAATAGTCCCGAGTCGCTGCAGGCTCACGACCCGGCACTTGGGGGCTACATTATTCAAATTGAGATTACATGCAAGTCTCATGTCGCTGCAAGCATGCACCATGACACTTGGGGGCTAATGCAAAGTAATTTTCTGCTCATATTATTGAAGACCCGACTCATCACATTATAATGAGTCGGCCCTTGGGGGCTACCAATTGCTCCTGTCAACAATTGAAGGTACAAAGCTTTTTATTCATTATATTGAAGAGTCCACTGCTCAGTTGGTAGAGCACAAGGCTCTTAACCTTGTGGACGTAGATTCAAGTCCCATGATGAGGGTTACATCATATGGTGTTATTTTTATTGAAGTATATATCAAGTCCCAGCTCAATATTATCTTACTGAGCCGGCCCTTGGGGGCTACACATCATTGCTCAAATCTACATGATTATACCTACAAAGTCCCTGTTCATTATTGCATAATGACCCGGCACTTGGGGGCTACACTGGTTGAAGTTTTTATGAGTATAAGACAATTGCAAAGTCCTAGGTTGCTGCAAGCATGACAACCCGGCACTTGGGGGCTACATAATATGGAGTATTCAGTTTTTACTAAGTGACTGGGATGAACAACATGGATTTCTTCTTAAGTGGCAGTATTATATTATTATCGAAGAACTATTTTCAAATTCTCTGTTTTCAGCAAACTGGATTAACCCGGCGTCACCAATCATTATGACCCGACATCATCAATAATCATGAACCGGTGTTGGCAACAATCATGACCCGGAATTATCAGTTTTTATAACCAGACAATAGTGGTAATCATAAACCGGCAAGTTTTACATCTTCAAGCCGGTTGGATATCAGTTGAATATTTTAGAGACTAATATTTTTGTCAAGTCAAAGCATTGAAGGCCGATTCAAATGGATTCTTTATTTACGAATATCTTCTGCAAGCAAATTGATTATGAAGATGGTTATTAACTTGGAAGGAAGAAATGACAAGGATTTAAGGATGATCAAGTGCCGGTCTACAAGAATATTTAAACCGGAGCACAACCCAACAAATTTTTCTTGTTGCAGATCAGTTTAACATGGATGAATCCAAATTAAACTGGGGGCTAATGTCGGGGATATACCCCGCGGTATAAACCGCTGGATGTATGACCCGGCTAGAGTTTGGCGATTCACTGGCAACCCACTTGGACATGGCGGTTTATGGTTCATTGGTAATCCGGCAGGCGGGTCAGAGGAGCGACAAAACCCGGTGGCCCAACGGGCGGTTTATGGAAGGCCGGATCATGCTATGGTGGGCCGGTTTAAGAGAAAAGGCGTGAGGAATATTTACTTTACAAGGAAGACCCGGACTTGTACCCGGTTTGTATTAGAGGTAGATTAGTCCCTATCCTAATAGGACTCCACATGTAACCCGCCCCTTCAACATATATAAGGAGGGGCAGGGCTCCCCAAAGAGGGACAAGTTAGATAGAACAAGCTACAAACAAGAAACAGTTTCTAGGGCTAGACACAAAGAGCCGGTTTACAGCGTCTCGCTCGTGATGATAATGAGACCTAGCCTCAAACAGCATGTAGGGTTTTTACCGGATGATGTTTCCCGGGGCCCGAAGCTGTCTAAATCCTCCTCTTATGTGTGGATCCGCCCTGCGTCTCTCGTCCCACTCAACCCCTCTCAAGCTACCACATAGATGCGTTGGCCTCGCGACTAAGTCCTGACACTAAGGACATCTGCCGTGACAAATCCACGACACCTACCTTTGATCCGCCATCATTTGCGGCTACCATGAAGCCTAGCGAAGTATCTGGGCATTGGTGCTTGATTGTTCTGAATTTGAGGTTCCGTCGTTTCGAGTGTCTTGATTCACTCCGTGATGAAACCTGGGATGATGCAGTTAGATTCTTAAGGAATATGACAGATAATATAAATAAGCTTTGGAGGGAGTCGAGTGTTGATAGGGCCAAACCGTTCTTTCCAGTGCATATTTATGGTTTCTCTTGCGAGTTTGTGCGGGTGCCGCAGCAGGAAAGCATGTGAGTATCCGTTTTAATGATTTTTGTTGGTTTTTTTTGTTGGTGGGAGGATGTTGTTGCTGTATTTTCGTATTTGTGCTATACAATTTTGTTTTTTCCTTTGTTTACAGGCATGATTGTGGATTCTTTATGCTACAAAACTGCAAGACCTATCATTGCCGGGAGGATGGTGTAATTGAAATGGTCGATTACAGCCATGAAGACATTCTTGACATTAGGAAGACTTTGCTGTATACCTGCGCAACTAGCGATGTGTTTGATGTTGACTTCCGGGGTTTGTTTGGCATCGAACCATGTATGTGTGCATGGCCTTTTGTAATTTTTTGCAGCTTGTACTTCTCTATTAGTACTGTCATGAATTATGTATTTGAACTCACCCTTTGTGCGGTCTTCTTCTTTTTTTGTTTTTGTTTTTGCAGGCAAGTGGCTGGATCTTAGTGAGCACGACTACAGGTTCTTTGGCAGCCAGTTCTCAGAGCTCCAGCGCGTAGCTATTGATCTTAGCCAGGGGCGTTCTCCCGAAAAGACAAGATCTGGTGTTATGAAGGGGCGGTTGGGAGCTCTGAGAGGTTCTACGGCTGCTTGTGTAGAGAGCCCTACTACACCACGGAATCCCATTATGGAATTGATACACAGCGATGATGATGTGTTTGACAAGATTGCTGGCGTGGGAAGAGTCACGAGGAGCGCTGCTACCAAAGGTTTATCTCCCCTTGCTGGAATAGTGGCTCGTAGAGCTGGTGGTGCTAGGAAAGATCCTGCTTTGGATTCTGGCAATGTTGTAAGCGCGAAGCGTGCACCCAGAGCTCCTATAAAGTTTTGCTCCCCTGTGCAGCAGCTTCACCCTCATAAATTCCCTCATCTGGACAAGGCTCGCAGGTTGTATAATTTGTTTCTTAGTGATGAATGGCGTGAGAAGTATGCCGAGTGAGTATCTCTCATTATTTTTCCTTTTCTTTTTCTTTTGTTGTTTGTAGCTGCTAGATAAATATGACCTGAACTGTTCCTTTTTATACAACTTGAACGGCTGTGAATGCCTTATCTTGCTTCTCCTTCTTTTTGTTCTTGTGTGTGCTGCAGGAATACATTCTCAATGATACCTCAACCTGATGAAAGCGTAACTAGCTTCACTGGGAATCGCATCTGGGAAAACTTTTCACCTGGGCAAATGATGGAGGGTGATGTAATGGACTTCCTCATTGATGATTGGAAGCAAGATCCCGAGAGAAATGCTGATTTCGCATCTGGGAAAAGGGTAGTGCTGAGTCCATATTTCATCAAGGTAATCAATCAGATCGGTTTCTTTCTGTTAAACAAGACTGCCTATTGTTTTTACGAGTTTTAATAATACTTTGCTTGCTGATCCTTTTCCGCTGTTTATTTTTGTTTTCGCTTTTTTGTAGGTTGTGCTTGACTGTACGTTTTACGGTGATGAAAATAAAGTGTTTCATGTGGAGAGTGCAGCGAGAGATTTCAAGAGCTATGTTAAAGATAAGGAAGACTTGCTCAGTGCCGACCTTGTGAGATCTACTAGTTGATTTTTGGTTTTATTTGTTTGTTATGATGCTGGATTTTATTTTGAATATTTAACATGTCTTTTTAGGTCATTTGTTTTTAGATCATGAGGCCTCTATTCAAGCCTATGATTTTAGGAAAGGATAAGAAAGTGAACCACTATTCCTTATATGTCATGAATCGGTACCGAAATAGCGTTGACATCCTTGACTCTTTACCTTATCCGAAGAACCACCGTCCTTCAAAGAACACCTATCATAAAGATTGCGAGAAGATTGTGAGTGACATTTATGATCTGTACTGGATTAATTTTTCTGCATCTTTGTTTCTGCTTTTTATGAGACCTAAAACTATGTGGTTTCTTTTGTTTTTTACAGATTTCTAGATTGGTCAAAGTAATAAAGGTTGTGTATGGTGATGCTCAGTACAATGCGAGCAAGCAGCCCAATTGGGAGCTATTTGCAAAGAAACCAACGTTTGTCAAGGTTCCACTTCAAGGGGAAAATGAATGTGGCCATTATACTCTGAAGTATGCGGGATGCTATGATGGTGAAAAGATCGTTGAGAACATTCGAGATAATGACGTGGGTTCTAGTTGAGCTTTTTCACTTTCTGTTTTTGGTTTATTGTGTATCCTTTTTTATGTGTCATGATTTTTGATAATTTGTTTAATTGTTTTGCGGCCACGCATTTTTGATTGGAACGCTGAGGATCTGTATAGAGTTGTGTTCAACCGGAATAGCCAGCTTGTGGTGATGGAGCTTCCCAAGGAGGTTTAGGCTTTGGCTCCTGATGCATAAGACAAATGGTGATCATTTGCGTAGTGAATGGGATAGTTGTGTGATATATCTCTTGAAAACATTGTAGGCTCTCTTTGTAGTGTTTTGATGTCTTGTCGAGTACTATGTAATAACTAGTATATTTTGTGTTGTGTTTAAGTATGGCACAATGTTTAACAAACTTTTTTTCCGTGATGATTGTGTGGTTGAATAGCTGTTTTCACTTGTGTATGTTTCATCGGGAATTCGTTTTGGTTAAGTTTTATTTTTTGTACTGAAGACTTATATACTAGTAGAACTGAAAACACCTTTTTTTCAAGTGTATTTACGAGTTGTTGCTAAGAAAGTGAGATTTATTTTAATTTTACCTGATTCCAACCTAAGTTGGACCTTTATAGTTTCTGTACTCTCATTTTCTTGTACTTATGATATAGTTCTGTTAGTACTTATTTGTAATCTCATTTAGCGTAAGGCTTTTAAAATTTGGTGCCAATTTTTTGTTTGAACTTCTTGAACTTTAGTAGTTGAACTTCATAGTAAAAGTTGAAGCACTGGTTTAAATTAGCTACATTTAAGAGATAGCCCTATTAAGTTCAAAACTACTTCTTTCTCAAGGCATTAATTGGTATTATCATAGCACTTACCGAATAAACTAAGTTGTACCGAGATTTCAATTGTGCTAGTACTTTGATTAATTATTTATTTTTTGTGTTGTTTGAGGCTAGTACGTCTTCTGTTGTGTTTCTTGTGATTTTTCTCCTTTGTCGAACTGATATATTTTTGATTTAGTTTTGGCCTTCTTTTTTCTAGGTTGTTGTTCTTCTCCAGGCAATGTTTGGTATAATCATAGCACTTGCTGTATAGACTAAGTTGTACTAAGATTTCAGTTGTATTATTACTGTTATTCTTAGTGTGTCACTGTTTTAGGGAATGCGAACTAAAGCTTCCCGTTCCTTTTTATATTTTGTAGAATGAATGTACCGTGTGTTCAAGTGTACCAGAACTTTCAGTCCTAGCATGCTAGTGACTAGGAAATACGTACTGATGGTTCTTCTGTTGTTCCTGTTACCGTACTTAGTGAATTTCTAACTACTATTAGCACGATGCTTTTAGTACTAAATGTTGTCCTCGGCTGAAACTAAGTATTTTTAGTGTTCTTCTGAAACTAAAAACTGATTTTTTTTAGTGTGATAGTACTACCGTTCATGTCTAAGCTGTACTGAGCGTCCAAGGCTACTATTTGCTTTTGTCCTTAGATAGTCTGCCACTATTTTTTTGTGAAAATATTTATGTGTTATTTTTATTTCTCCATGACTAGTGCTGCGTGGCAGCCATCAAGTTTCAACTTCAACCTACTTCAACTTCAAATGATGGATCAACAAAATAGGAAGCTAGCAAACTTGTTGGATGACATAAGCAAACGATGTACTTGATAGACATAGGCAAACTTGTTCAAACCCTGACACACATAACTAAGGTAGATGGTTCAACATAACGAAAGCAAACTACAAATCTGAAACAACAAGACTAAGGACAGGCAGAAGCGCGAGCAACACGAATGCAGACTTTCCTGCATCTTCATCCGCGAAGTTGCAGTGGTAGTAGGGGTCAGCCTCCTGCTCTTTTGAAATATACCAACCTGTCACGATATTGTCGATTCTCTTCCATGACTTGTATGTTGCGTACGCATCTATTTCTGTGTACGTGATGAGGTTGTCTGGCAGTGGGCTGGTCCCCCACAGTTTGTGGTCTGCCCTGTCCATCTTCTTCTTCATGCCTTCATAGAATGGGTGGATGATGCCGCATGCCACATCAGCCAAGGAGGCATAGTATTTGGTGGTCTTTGGATCTTTCCACTTGTGTTGCATGTCGATGAAGTTGTTGGGGTTGATTTCCAAACCAGACTTCTCCAGCATCTGCTTGTCACCTCCAATGCTGAAACCGGAAAATGTGTACAATTTCTCCTCCTGCAGGAAGTCTTTGAGGCGCTTGGGCCTGCAAGGGGGGAGACACACATTTAAAGATTAGTCTTCTTTTTTGAAGATTTAATTCTTCTGCTTTTTTTTTGTTTTACAAGTGATAATACATGAGGTAGATGCTTATATATTATGAGTCATGCATGAATGTAGTTCAAAAACTAGTACACAAAGTCCTGAAATTAAATTCAACTACACCGTGTTATTTTTTATTTTTTGCTATCTTCATTGCTTCACCAAATGCTTCACCAAATTCAAGAATCATTTTACCAGAATCAATGATATATGTGCTGCTTGATTCAAGTTTAGTTTTCTTTTTTGTTGAATAGAAGACCTATACCAGTGCTTGATACATCTTTGTGCATTAATTCTATATCAAGTTCAGAAATTAATTTGAGAAACATGTGCATCAAGATATGGACCTATACCACTTCACCAAAGATCTTTTAATACATCAATTCTACAAACTATACTCGTGCATCAAGATCAGAATCTATGCTAGTACATCAAGTTCAGAAATTAATTTGGTGCATCAAGTTCAGAATGCTATAAACATTTTTTCAGATGCTAATCTAGTGAAACAATCCACTTCACAGTTTCAGAAATGCATGTAACTTGAGAAACATGTACTCATGCATCCACTTCATAATCTATAGTAGTTCATCTAGTTGGGAAACAAGTTTAATTAAGTTTTTAGTGAGTAGTACTAGTACAACAGATGAATGAACAGTAGTATGGGTTACCATTTTGTGGCTGCTGCGATGTGGTATACCAAGCAGAGTTCCTCGACGCACAACTGCAGGACTGCCACCATCTGTGGAGGTTCTTCTTGGTTGGTGTACTCCACATCAACTCCGATGAAGCTCGGATACAAGCCGCCACCCTTCATCCTGAGCCTGCTCATCACCTCGTCGGCCTTGTCTGGTATGCTGGTGCAGACGATCTCCAGCGTCTCCTTGCCGTGGAGCTCAACCCCTTTCAGCGTTTTGGTGTACTCGCGCTTCTCGCCGGGGACGTGAATGTCGACGAGGTTGCTGCTCTTGTTCGACGTCTCGCCATGGTGACGCTTGGCGGATGGTTCCTCCGCCATCTCCTTCCTCCGGTGACTGTGGGCTTGGGAGAGAGAAGTTTTTAGTTTGTGTGCAGTGGAGATGGAAGCAGCAATGGTGGTTCTGTGAATGAGGCAGAGATGGAAGACAATGGGGTATTTTGAAGTGCGTCGACGGTGGTGTGTGGGAGGCGGTTCATCAGGGGCGTGGGTGTAGTGGTCATGGGGGTCGCCGTTTGCAGTGCCTCGTGGCAACCGCCCAGTGGGTGGAGCGGGTGGTGGCCTGGAAGAACTAACCATCCAAGACAAATGTTTTTTACTGCTGCACTGATTAGTCTTGTCAAGCTATACTTACGATCTGCTAAATCCCACTTGCACGTCTCTGTGATGGTGATGATGGCATTTTGCACTATTTAGGTGACGTATGCTCTGTGATGTTTTTCCGTGTGGATGTTTAAGTATTGTTTTTCCATTGAAGTCTTATACACTAGTTTATCTCAAAACATTTTTTTAGTGCCCTGGGAGTTGTAGCTCAAAACTTGTACTTATTTTATTTTCATCTGTACCAACCTAAGTTAGGCCTTTATAGTTTTTGTATTCTCATTTTAGTGCACTTATGGTTTAGTACTGTGTGAACTGAATTGTAATTTCGTACAGCGCACGGGTTTGAAATTTGATGTCACAGTGGTGCGAGTGGCCTGACTGATCCTGCTGTTTTAGTACTGATGTCATATGTATGTTTGAACTGAGTTTTTTTTTGTTTTTTGGATGGGGTGGGAGTTTGAGATTATTTTACGACCAGATCGTTCGTTGTGGTGTGGACAGATTTTATATAAACAAGAAATTTAGCAGAATTGACAAATAAATTATATTTGAACTTTTTGCATTTTAGTAGTTGAACTTGTCAGATTTTATATAAATAAGAAATTTAGCATAATTGACAAACATTATATGTTTGAACTTTTTGAGTTTTAGTAGTTGAACTTCAAAGTAATATTTAATTCGGTTTTTTAAATAATGTTTGAACTTTCTGAGTTTTAGTAGTTGAACTTGTCAGATTTTATATAAATAATAAATTTAGCATAATTGACAAACATTATATGTTTGAACTTTTTGAGTTTTAGTAGTTGAACTTCAAAGTAATATTTAATTTGGTTTTTTAAATAATGTTTGAACTTTTTGAGTTTTAGTAGTTGAACTTGTCAGATTTTATATAAATAAGAAATTTAGCATAATTGACAAACATTATATGTTTGAACTTTTAGAGTTTTAGTAGTTGAACTTGTCAGTTTTTCTATAAATAAGAAATTTAGCATAATTGGCAAACATTATATGTTTGAACTTTATGAGTTTTAGTAGTTGAACTTGAAAGTAATATTTAATTCGGTTTTTAAAATAATGTTTGAACTTTTTGAGTTTTAGTAGTTGAACTTGTTAGATTTTATATAAATAAGAAATTTAGCATAATTGACAAACCTTATATGTTTGAACTTTTAGAGTTTTAGTAGTTGAACTTGTCAGTTTTTCTATAAATAAGAAATTTAGCATAATTGACAAACATTATATGTTTGAACTTTATGAGTTTTAGTAGTTGAACTTGAAAGTAATATTTAATTCGGTTTTTTAAATTATGTACATTTAACAGATAGGCTATTAAATTCTGTTCTTTTTAGAGGTTCATTGTTTTTGTATCATATTTTTTCCTTTTTTCTTGTAGAGGTTAATTGACAAACATTTTTCTTGTAGTTTATATTTCTTTTGTCCTGCCCTCTGGTTTGTATACCTGGGCTTATTGGTGGGGTGTTTTGTTGACGATGCACGTTATTGGGCCATTTTCCGGCCCAGATAGCTCGTCCGCGCGGCTGTGCAGTGCGTCGTGCACGTGCGCTCTGGGTTTAGTCCCACCTCGCTAGTCGAGGGGGCTCCGGACCTGTTTATAAGCGTAGTCGAGGCTCACCAGTCGAACTCCTCTGAACACTTACCTGAGCGCTTATACACGGCGCTCGCTCCCTCTCTTGACCTGTGGGCCCTGGTCAACAGGTCCTGCATTGTGCGGATTACTAGGGATTCGCCCACGGGCTCGAGTTCAAGTATCTAGCATTGTCAGGGCCTGCGCCTGACCTTGGACGGTCAATTTTTTTGGCTTTTTTGTTTGTTTGAATCTAGTACTTGACTCCACCAGTAACTTGGACTGATACTTTTTGTTCTAGTTCTTGTCAGTTTTGTGTGAGTGTAATCTTTTTCATTTGAGTTTTTTGCCTTCTTTTTTGTGTTTGTTTTTGTGATTATTCTCAAGTGTCTTCTGGTGTCATTTTCAGAACTATGGTACTTGCGTGTAGACTGAGTTTTACTGATAGTGCATTCATAGTAGCGCTTACGGACTGATGCTTCTTTGTATTTTTTTATTATAGTAAGTATGTACTGTCCGATCAAGTGTACTGAGTTGTACTGACATGGATCTACGTTGTGTGATTAGTTGCATCATAACTAGTACTTTAGAGCAGCGATAATGTTCCATTCAGAAGCTACTTTTCAATTTTGAAATGATGGCTTAACAACATACGAAGCTACCAAACCAAACTTATATAATGAGATAAGCAAAACATTGTAATTGATGACATAACTAAACTTGTTCAAACATGACAAGCACGACATAATCATACTGGTTCAACCCAATAAGAGCAAACTACTAATTTGAAACAACAAGATAAAAGGCAAGCACAAGCGGAAGTAAAACGAAGGTAGGCTCTGATGTATCTTTATCCCGTAAAGGGGCAGTAGGGGCGGCCGTAGTAGTTTTCAGCCTCCCGCTCTTTTGCATATTCCGAACCATCTGTGATGTAGTCGATTATGAACCATGACTTGTACGTGGCATACGCATCTACTCCTGCGTACTCGATGAGATTGTCTGGCATCGGGCTGGTCCCCCACAGTTTATAGTCTTCCCGCGTGTTGATCTTCTTCTTCATGCCTTTGTAGAATGGGTGGATGACGCTGGCTGCAACATCAGTCAAGGAGTCGTACTCTTTCCCGGTGTATGGAACTCTCCACTTGCGCTGAATGTCGATGAACTTGTTGGGGTTGATCTCCATACCGGACAACTTCAGCTTCTCTTTGTCGCTTTCAATGCTGAAACCGGCAAATGTGAACAACTTCTCATGCTGCAGCATCTCGGGCAGGTGCTTGGGCCTGCAAGGGGAGAGACATTTTGAATATTAGCATTACTTTGATGTTTGAATTATTCATTTTTGTTTTGTTTTACAAGTGATGAATCCATGAAGTAGTTGTTTATGTAGGATAAACAATGGATGAATGTACTTCAAAAACTAGTAAAGAAAGTTCTGAAATTAAATTAAGTACATCATGTTATTCTTCTTTTTGGATTATACATAGTTTCAGTCAATGTTGTATTTTCTGCATTGGTACTAGTTTAGTCTACTTTTGTTGAATAGATAACACATAACTAGTGCTTCACCAAGTCCTTAGTTTATTTTCTTATGAAAATAACATTAGATCAAATTCAGAAAATACTTCACTACATCAAGTTCAGAAACATCTTTTTAATACATCGAGTACATAGACTACTCTATTGGATCAACTTCAGAAACTACACTAGTCGATCAACTTCAGAATTTAATCTTCCGCAAGATTTTCCAAATAGTAATTCAGTGCATCAGGTTCAAAAATACATTTATAGTATATCTTGCAGTAGTGCATCCACTTTTCACAAACCACACTAGTACATCTAGTTGGGAAACAAGTCTGATTAAATTTTTAGGATACAGTACTAATAAAACAGATAAACCATATACAGGGCAAATGAGTAGGACTGCTCACCATTTTGTGGCCGCTGCGATGTGGTACACCAATCAGAGGTCGTCGACGCACAACTGCAGGACTGCTACCATCTGGGGAGGTTCATCTTCGTTGGTGTAGTGCACACCAACGCCGAAGATCCTACGATTCGAACTCCTGCCGCCAAGCTTCCTCCAGAGCCTGGAGATCACCTCGTCGACCTTTTCTGGTACGCTGGTGCAGACGATCTCCAGCGTCTCGTTGCCGTGGAGCTCAACCTCTTTGAGGGTTGTTGTGTACTCGCGCTTCTCGCCGGGGACGTGAATGTTGACGAGGTTGCTGCTCTTGTCCGACGTCTCGGCATGATGACGCTTGGCGGACGGTTCCTCCTCCATCGCCTTCCTCCGGCGACTGTGGGCTTGGGAGAGAGAAGTTTTTGGTTTGTGTGCAGTGGAGATGGAAGCTGCAATGGTGGTTTGTGGGAACGAGGGAGAGATGGAAGAGAATGGGTTTTTTTGCAGTGCGTGGACGGGGATTTGTGGGAGGCGGTTCGTCGGCGGCGTAGGTGTAGCGGGTGTTGTGGCGTGGGGCACCGTTTGCAGTCCCTTGTGGCAACCGCTCAGTGGGTGGCACGGGTGGAGGCGTGGAAGAACTAACCGTCCAAGTTAAATGGTTTGTACTGTTGTACTGACTAGTCTTGTCAAGCTGTACTTATGACCTGCTAAATCCCACTTGCACGTCTCTGCGGTGGTGCTGATGGCATTTTACTGTTGCACCGTTTCGTATAGTCAAGCTGTACTTATCAGCTGCTTATCCCACTTGCATGTGTCAGGGTCGGTTGATGGAGGTCTGAACCCCTCTACTGTCGTACTTGGACTGGTGATTGAAGTGTAATTGAACGTACCAAATACCAGTGAGACTATGTGTGGTGCTAATGTTTTTTTAAAACAATTTTCATATTTTTTTAAAGGATTGTTTATATCAAGATAATCTGTGAGTATTTTTTACAGATTAATTAGATTTTCATCAGTACAGGATGTATTATATTCGCATTTTGCTTGAGGTAATTATTTTTATGTACTGATGGTCTTTCTGAATTGGGACTGGCAGAAGTAGGCATAGCTTTTTTTTCAAAATGATGTTTTTTGAGTCGTTCACGGGTGTGTTTGTTTTACTATGTCTATGTACTGACGACTGAGAATTATAAGTACTGATGTACTACAAGAGTTTAAATTTTTCCTTGACATATTTTTGTTGAGTTACTAGTCGACAGTAGCGTTTGCGTCATATATATCGAGATAAGCTTTTTCAAATTTATTTGTGACTGTATTCAAAAGGATTATCAAATGGTTTACATAATAATGTCACTGCTCCAGCAGGCACAAATCAGATATTATATCAGTACTAATGTGTACTCTGTCTTGTACTGACGACTGAGAGTTATCAGTACTGATGTAC
Source organism: Triticum aestivum (assembly GCF_018294505.1). NCBI lineage: Eukaryota > Viridiplantae > Streptophyta > Magnoliopsida > Poales > Poaceae > Triticum > Triticum aestivum. The sequence continues at coordinate 36,220,109 of NC_057813.1, read as the reverse complement.
TACAAGAGTTTAAATTTTTCCTTGACATATTTTTTTGCTGAGTTGCTGGTTGACAGTAGCGTTTTGCATCAGATATATCTAGATAAGTTTTTTCAAACGTATTTGTGACTGCATTCAAAATGATTATCAAGTGGTTTACATAATAATGTCACTGCTCCAGCGGGCACAAATCAGAAATTATATCTTAACTATAGTACTGATCAAGAAATTGACGATAAAGCTAAATAAGTTTTGGTAACGACAGTGTTTCTGAAATGTTTCCTCATTGTGTGCCGACGCAACTGAGACTACAAGGTTATTTTTTAGTTGACGCAGCAGGATAACCACTATGTATTGTTCAGTCTTGAGCTTCTCCTAACTGTACCCGAATGTTGTGCCTTGCCGGTGCCCTTTCCAGGTTAAGCCTTGGCAGCTTCATCGTCAATTTCAGTTTCCTCGCCCTCGACACTGTCATCTTCATTGTCTTCGTCTGATTGGTCATCATTCTCGTCAAACTCTTCTTCTTCATCGTCTTCATTTGATTGCTTGGAACTCACCTTGCCCTGTTTCTGTTTAGCTCCACTGACCTCCTTGCCCACTTTGCACGTGCGGGCATTATGTCTGTCAGTTCCCCCACACTTGCGGCAAGTGTAGCTGTTACGTGTGTTGTCTCCATTCGTAGAAAGCTGGGTTGCTCCAATCTGCTTGTTCTTGTTGACAGTGTCATCTGTGCGGAGTGGGCATGTGCGGTAGTTATGGTTGCTCACGACGTTGCAGAATCCGCATGCCCTTATCCCGAGAGGTTTGGCGTCCGGGCCAAATTCCACGCGCTTGATGGGGCGTGGTGGCTTTTTGGCTGCTGCTTTCGCAGCTTTAGCTGCTGGCGTCTTGCTCTTCCTCCTCTTTGTGTTTGAGAATATGGGTGGTTAATCACCCTTTCCTGCTGCTGCTGGTAGGATGTGCTATTGTCATGTCGTTCGCCTACAGCAGCATCAAGCTCATGATCTCGCATGTGAGCTTGTTGGTGCTCTTGAGTGTGCACATGGACAAGCTCCGATTGCTGCTGCTCCTCTTCCTCGTTGTCAAACGGGTCAATAGCTCCCTGATGGTTCATCTCGGATAACATTGTAGCAATATCGTGCTCAATGGCTTCATTGTCCGCGACACCTCTATTTTCAGCAGAATGCATGGCGTCGAGTTCTTGTTCAAGTTTGTCCATGACGACCCACAACCTTGCCATTTGCTCTTGGCTTCTCAAGCTTTTTCTGTGCACCCTCATGTTCAGCGTCAGTAGTGAGCTTTCAATGCAGTATTGGGATGCCTTGTTTGACGCTACTGTCCTCAAGTCATTTCTATCAAATGTTGGCTGGATGTTCGGGCGTTTGGTGTATCTCCTGAGGATGTATTTTTCAGGAACGCTGGCAGCCCTTAATTGTCTGCATCATGCACAGGACATGCACGCAGAAAAGACCTGTATTGCTTTTGGAAGAGGTGCATGTTTTTTGTCATTTCATTCGAACAAAAACTTTGCAAAAAAAGTAGTACAGTATGTAACATCTTTTTTGTAGTCCTCACCTGTGTGGTCCCATAGCCTGCACTCGCACTCATGTGTTTCTCCCACGGGGTCTGCAACCACCTGGAACGTGTGCTGAGCCAACACAGACAGTTTTTGCGGGTGGTTATAGCGCACGAGGTACTTTGTGGGCTCTTCCGTCTCTGTCGCCATGAAGAGTGTGCTCAGTTTTAGCCTATTTCTGATTTCGCTGTACACAGCTCGTGTGTACAGCTTTGCCATCTGGGTGTCAAACCCATAGAAGGTCAGCGTGTTTTGTTCCTTCTGCACATGCAAGAGTGATGACCAAATTGTTAGTTTTCTCACAGCAAAAACTTCTAATAAAGTTTTACTTTAGTAAGCATGTAATTTTTTGTCTTACGACAAGTGATAGAGCTATACCCGGTTACCCATTGTCTCCTGGTTCTCTGTCTGCCTCCTGGTTTTGACGCATGAGTTTACCTGGCTGACAAACCGGTGTAGGTTATGTCTCTCACTTACGTAGTTCTTCTTGAGCACATAGTTCATGCTCTCACTTTGTTGTGTGGATGTCATTTTGGCGTAGAAAATTTCTTTGAAGTAGGCTGATATCCATCTCTCACGCTCGTTCCACATGCCCACCATTGTGGCATCATCGTGGAGGTTGTACTTATCCATGAGTCTTTTCCAGGCATCCTCAAACTCAGTTGGCATGAGGGGCCAGTTGAGCATTGATGTGAATTCATCCTTAAAGTCATTGTGCGGGTAATACAGGTATGCGAGGTGTTCCCTGTACTTCTTCATAATGTGCCAGCGGCATAGCTTATGTAATGTGTTCCTGAAAACATCTGCGATCGCCAAAGCCATTGCCGGGCACTGATCTGGTAATGAGAAAATAGACTCGGAGTGGTCAGCAGATGGTTGTGCATATATACCAATAGAACTGACACAACATTTTTACTGTGTTATTTTCCTTTTCTTTTTTGGATGGGAGGTGGTGGTTGGGGGTGGTTTTTAGCGGTTGTACCTGTGAGGATGCATGTAGGAGCCTTCCTTCTCATGCACCTTAAAAATGTCTTGAACAGCCACTTGAATGAATCTGCATCCTCATCTCTTATCAGGGCAAAACCAAAGAATGTAGTCTGTAAGTGGTTCTTAGTTCCGACAAACACCCCAAGTGGCATATGGTACTTGTTGGTCTTATATGTTGTGTCAAACGTTACGCAGTCCCCGATGTCCTGATACGCCCCTCGGCAGCTTGCATTTGTCCAAAATATGTTCTTAACTCTGTCGGACTCATCGAGTTGCATGTCACATAAGAATTCCCTGTTTATAGCTTTCATCTCCCTAAAGAAGTTGACAGTCTTTTTTGACATCGTACACATCATCAATCCTTGAATTCTTTGCTTTCCTGCATATTAAAAGTTCATTGAAAAATGCATGTTGAACTGGCGTCAGGTCATGCGTTGCGTAATATGTTTGTACTGACAGAGGAAAAAAGTCGGAGGCGGTTTATGGGAGGATAACAAGTTTGTACTTACAGGTTAATTAGGTCTTTGGCATTCATTTTGAGGAAGTAGCTACCAGGGTCATCACCGCCCAATATGCTCATGATTTGCGCGTGTTCAACACCTTTGAACTACAGGTACTTGACGTACTCCAAGATTGTTTTGTCAAAGTTTTTGTGGGAGTGCAAGAAGACAAGCATTTCTGCGGTGAGCTGTAGCCTGTGGTTGTGTTCCCAGACTATCTCTTTTATGACAAATGTTCCATCCTTTGCCTTCTTCAGCCTCATTTTAGCCCCGTAGTTAGTTCTGGTTGTCGTCTTGTTACGCTGTCTATTTGCTTCAGACACCTTTGATTCATAAACTCCATGGCACGTGCAATGAAGGTAGGCTCTTGTCTTAAACTTGGGGCATTCCCTGATAGCAAAACCCGCGTGCTTCGCATATACGTTGTAGAAGTTCTTTGTTTCTTCGAAAGTTTCAAACCTCATCTCTAGCCTTGGCAGAACGTAAGATTCAATGTCAGGTGGCTGCACGCAACAGTGACCAAACAAAAACGTAGTTATGAAAATGTTAGATGGGGTGGTCACAGCACCATGGTACGGACTGTGCTTGTATGTTTTTTTCTATATGGATACTTACATGTGTATAGCTCTGCGCTGCCTCCGGTGTTTGTTGTTCTCCCTGGTTTATGGGCATGGGTGGTGTCACCCTTGGCACATGAAGCAATGCATCGCTTGGAGGGAGCAACGTTGACGAAGATCTCCGTCTCTCGTTGTACGGTCGTCTCCCCTCAGATTCATTGTGAGGTTGTTCCTGTCTATATGGCTCATATCTTGTACTTTTGAACCTGCTAGAGTGGCCAAAAATTTCTGTCTCTTTGCCCTGGTCTTCCCGTCGCAACCGCTTTTGCAGCACGGATGATTGATGTTGACAGAGCGATTGGTGGAAGCCTTGTTGCAAGCCATCCACGGCTTCCTGTCCTTGGCTTTTTGCATGCGCCGGGGAAGGAAAACATTTGTTGTTGGTGATATTGTTGGCCTTGTTGCAACCCAGCAGCGGCAAAGCTTGCATTCCCAGATATTGGTGTTTGCTGTATAGAAGACCATGTCCGTGCTTCTGATGATTGCGGTGTATCTTCAAATCTGCCAGTATTGTTGAAATATTCAGGCGGTATTTCTGGTGTTACCCAACCAGGTGGTGCCCCATATCTGTTTGGCTCATCAAATGCTCGCTGTGTGCGCCACGTTGCATGCTTCTGCAAATGACATTCAACAGTTTTGGGATTAATCTGGTTTCATTTTCAGTCGAACTGATGAAAGTTCATGTTCAACACTGATGTACTGATGTACTGTTTTTAGCACTGCTTGTAAACTGGACATTGAACTCATGCATGACTTCTCTTTTGTTCGTCTATAACTTATGCAACTACACTAGAAGTACTCGTAGTTTATGTATCATTGAACTTACTATGTAACTGTGGCACTCTTATCACTATCTACTTGGACTGATGCATATGTTTAAGGTTTTTTTACTTGAACTGAAGCTAGCATATTAGATGTACTGACAGTAACCTCGACATCCTAATTGTGCATCAATGCAACTACATTACAAGTACTGCTAGTTTATGTATCATTGAACTTACTGTATAACTGTGGCACTCTCTTATCACTATCTACTTGGACTGATGCATATGTTTAAGTTTTTTTACTTGAATTGAAGCTAGCATATTAGATGTACTGACAGTAACCTCAACATCCTAATCGTGCATCAATGCATCTACATTACAAGTATTGCTAGTTTATGCATCATTGAACTTGCTGTGTAGCAAAAAAAATCAGTAACAGTTTTGTTACTCGTTCGAACTGACGCAACTACATGACTTGTACTCTTAGAAATAACAACATACAACTTTCAGTGGTAGCTAAACCTTATCACTATCTACTTGGACTAATGCATATGTTTAAGTTATTTTTACTTGAACTGAAGCTAGCATATTAGATGTACTGACGGTAACCTCAACATCCTAATCGTGCATCAAGTGGAAGGGGTGTCAATGAACTGATGCAAGCATTTGCAATGTACCATCGGGTTCTTCTTCATAGCAGGACTGATGAACTAATGGACTGACACAAACGTGGGATGCAGACATTACCTCCAGTGTACTGACTTCTTCTAACTCTCATGGGCGTCTTACTGGCACGTTCTTGGCAGGCGGTGCCATTGACACAGCTCCTGCCTGTGGTGAGCGTCTGGCGAAGAGGTTCGTTGAGGTAGCACCTTGCGGGGATCATTGCCCCGGAGAAGGAGCCTCGGCGACGGAGGGAGGCAGGAGGCGGGGATGACGGCTCCGTCAATGGATCCAGCAACGGAGGGAGGCAGGAGGCAAGGATCACGGCCCTGTCGATGGATCCTGCGGCGGAGGGAGACAGGAGGCGGGGATCACGACCCCGATGATGGATCCGACGATGGAAGGATGCAGGAGGCGGGGATCACAGACCTGTCGATGAATCCGGCGACGCAGGGAGGCAGGAGATGGGGATCACGACCCCGTCGCTGGATCCGGCGACAGAAGGATGGAGGAGGCGGCGGCGGATCCGCCGCCGGCCAGTCACGGCGCCGCGGCCTCCCTCGCTCCGGCTGCCGCCATCGCTCGCTCGCCCACGACGCTAGCCTCCGGTGGAAGAAGGCGCGTTTGGGTCGGGGGGATCCTACGGTGTTGTGCGCGTCGCGCCTATAGGGGGGTAACAGAATAATATTCTGTTATGGGTAACAGAATAGTCCAGCCCTGCATGTAATAATCATTACACGTAATACCTGCATGTAATAATCCGCAAATTGTATGAGAAATTATATATATATATATATATATATATATATATATATATATATATATATATATATATATTACATGTAATGATATTCTTCTTCGGGACCTATGACCTGATCAAGCAAAAATCGCGCCATTTCCTCTTGAAGTGCTCGTATGCGATCCGTTGGTAGGAGCTTATCCCGCATCTCCGTCATCTTTAAATATGGAGATCAATTTGAATATAATAGTTGTGTATATATATATTAGATCATGATAAAAAATAATTGTGAATTGTGTTTACGTACCAAAACATCTGGTGCACCTTTCCTCCTTTCTGTAATAAAGCAAATGTTCTCGCAAAAATAGTATGCACATAAATTAGTCCCTGCCGTCTGCCTCATGCACTTTACGAGAATAGAATTCAATTAGATAACAATTAATCAAGCATGGTAATGGTATTGGAACTAAAATTAAAGAGATGCGCAGACGTAGCTAGTACTACTTAATTACCTTGGGTCACATCCATTGCAGCTCTGGTTTGCATGGTCCGACAACCTCTTTGATGAACTTTTGCCAAGCTCTGCCTAGCAAAGAAAATGAATAAAGGAGTTATTAATTAGTTGATATCGGGAAATGAACTAAAGAGGCTCACGTAGTGCGATAATGATTGAAATTACCTGTCAGGAAGTAGTATTTCTGGTTGGGTATTTAGTTGCTTCAAAAGCTCTAGCAAGATTCTCTCTGTGTCCTTTTTCCTAATTTCCCAGACACCTTCATTAATGGTATTTGGGTCAATGAACCCAATGCCATAGACTCTATCTCTTTTCATTTCATAAATCTTCATTCTGCCTAATACCACAGAAAAGAATATAGTGAGGATAATTATAGGCAATGAACAAGGACAACTAGAGACTTAAATTACAGAAAGAAATCATTTACAGACAATAGCAACTGACGAGAGATTTGTCGAGTGCATCTTGATTGAATAACTGAAACATTTCTTGAAACTCAACCCATAAATCTTCTTCATGGAAGTAATGCTCTGCCTTGACTTTCACCATGAGGCGACTCCATGAAAATATCTAGTACTCGAATCACCTTTCAGGATAAATTGAGAATTAGAATGTTCGTACCATTTGAGTTCCTCTTCACGCAACATGTTAGCTATCTGTGCATTCGAATGATTTTTTATCTCGATTTCATGCTCAGATAGAGGCCTAACCTCTGCCAAAGCTTCTAATTCATCAATGATAGATGAAAGACGAAGCTTCTTCTTTTTGAGGTATACCCACCGTATGCCTAGCCTAACCACCAAGGAATTTAAGTAATGCACGCATTTTTGTTATTCCACATAGGAGTTTACATAGACTTTGGGCGAGGTTCATGGGTTATTCCTTTTACGAAGTAAGGTGTATATTTTTCCTCTGTAACTTTACATCCAAGGATATATGTACATACACGAATGGTTCCATGCCATGAACAAACTAAACAGTACACAAGTATTTCTCAAAAATAAAGTAATCACAAGTTAACTATATATACCATGATTACGTTGTAATCTAATTGTCCAAAAAAAGGTGATATGATCATCTAAACATCAAGTGAGCTTCTCATGAGGAGTTGTGTCAGTGTAGCCGATGCCCTTCCTCTTTGTGGGGAAGACCATGAACACAAAACTCAACAGAAATGCGATGCCCAACGGCAGGTTCTTCAGCAGCTCCGCGGTGTTCCTGCCGGCATTGGGGAAGAAGCAGTTTTGTAGCCCCATGTCGCTGAATGCCATGGTGAGAAAGACCAGCGCTGTGAAGATGGCGTGCAAAAAGTCCAGCGGCTGGATGCGGAGCCTCCGGAACTCAGCTGGAGTCCACTTCAGCTTCTCCTCTTTGTCAGAAAAATTGAACATGTTGAAGCCGCGTGGTGTGGCGACTCCGTAGTAGAGCTTCTGGTCGCGGCCGAGGACGCTGTCGGTGAAGGAGAAGAGGATGCATTGAGCGACGAGGATGATGACCAGCGCGGCGGTGAGCCACTGGTTGGAGGCCTTGCACTTGTCGTGGTTGGTAAAGGGTGGGGATAGAGCCTGGTACGCGAGCATTGTGCCCGTCGGCAGGAGCTGCGCGAGGTTTGCGGCGCTCGACATGACCTTATCCGTTGCCTTTGATGCTGGTCCGGCAGCTGCTGCAGGTGCTATGGTCACATCACCGGCATCATTAGGCATGGCCGGGACTGTCCCGGCCGTTGGCTGGCCGTTGGTTTGTGGACTTGGAGGCATCCGGATCACGATGGACGATGGAGTAGGAGACGCTATTGTGTGGTCGATTAGGAATGTCCTAAGCTGTTCCATTCGTGTGGCAACGCAACGTTGGTGTGTATATATAGGTGAACTCTCTATGAATGGTTCTACCGTTGGCCATGTTGATTTGTCTACGTGGTGTGGCAAGCTAGTTGAAGCCCAGCACATGTTGATTTCAACTATTCTAGGCGTGATAAGTCGTTTCTACATGTATTGAATTGTCTTATAAGTTTGCGTCCCACGTACTTGGAACTCTCTCTAGATTTTCTTTGGAACTCTCTCCTGACGGTGCGACGATGCATTCTTCCCCGAAAGTGAGGAAATGAATTAGTTCAAGATCACTTGTTTCCAGTAGAAATCTGCAAACTTACCTTTCACTCAACTAGCACAGTGCCATCTGGCAAATGCGAGGGCCTGCCTTTATTGTTCTAATTTTTTGTAAAAAATGAATTTTAGATATTCATATTGTGTGACTAGAATTCAGAAATCAATAGTGTGACTCTATAGCCACTGCTAAATTGGATATTATATGAACACATACATATTACATGCCTCACTGGTATGCATGATCTTAAAACATTAGAATTTTGATGGGAGTGCAAGATAGAAGACTTGGAAGCACACGAATTTTGTAAACTGTGTTTTTTGTTCAATAAATGTCCAACCACAAGAAAAACAAATACTCCATTTGTTCCAAGATTATTGAAAGGCAACTATGTAAACTTTGTGCAAGACTATAGAAAAAAATTCAACATCTGCATTGCCAAATCATTACCATTAGATCACGAAATATATTCTCAAATGACAGAAAATTGGTATTTTATAAATTGGTCAAAGTTTATGAAACTTGGCTTTTGAGAAAACCAAGATACCGCATCTATATGGTGATATTTTATATATTGGTCGATATAGTGTGGTATAGTAAACATATACCGCATCTATATGCTGATTTTAGAATATGCCACAACTTTTTGTGAGGGTATTCTGTGGTAGTCTCGATGCAACCCAAATTAGGAGACTCCTCAATCACTCGCACACACGCACACATGTGATTTTTTAGAGTCAAATCAGACAAAACTACTTCACATATTATACATTTAAGAATGAATCATAGAACACACATGATATCATACAGACCGAAGAATATTCAGTGACCAGCCTTTGGGTCTTCTAAACACATATATGTTTGGCATGTTCCATTCTTTCTCAAAAAGTTCCACAGAAAGTGGGAGGCGAAGTTAGATGTAAAAAACTGAAAATATTTGTGTTGGAAGTTTAAGTGGCGCATAGAAGTACCATTCATATCGCTCGAGCTAGCGGTACAACATTACGTGCCTGCACCCTGTTCTTGAATCATGTATCATTGTGGCAAAGAAAACTCATGTAAAAAATATCCGCACACAACAAAAGAAGACATGATTTCAATTACAAAAAGAGGAAATCGTGATCTCACTTCCATGGTTCCTCACTTTGAAGCATGAAACAGCCATCACACCCAAAAGTGGAGGCATGGTCAACTGCGAGACAAAGACCACAACATACAGCTTAGCTAGTGCACATTAAATCGAGCTATTCATACCTAGAAATATGGACATACATCAAGCCAAGGCTTAGGCAATGACTTGTATGAGATGGAAATTCATATTCGATCGGCATGCTGAGTATTGACTAACGAATGTAAATCATAACATGTCATAGTAAAATCAAACTTTTTAAAGAATAGGAAATTGATACTTTTGAGCTCTAGTAGATTAATTATCCGGTGTTTGTATACTAACTCAACAATTTTCTTATAGGATATGTTATATTATATTATATTGTATTATATTATTGAAAAGATCGAGAAGAGGTGTCTAGAGGGGGTTGAATAGACTCTAAGTAAGAAAAGTTGCAGTTTTAATTTCTTTAAGTTGAAGTGGAGTTTGGCACAAGTTTTAACATTCACAATACATATCAAGCAAGCATGACAAGAGTATGTGAGCAGCGGAAAGTAAAGCATGCAAATTGCAAGAATGTTAAGGGATGGGATTGGAGTGTGCAAACGCAATTTGGAGACACAGAGATTTTTTATCCATGGTTCCGATAGGTGGTGCTATCGTACATCCACGTTGATAGAGACTTCAATCCATGAAGGGTAACGGTTGCGCGAGTCCACGGAGGGCTCCACCCATGAAGGGTCCACGAAGAAGCAACCTTGTCTATCCCACCATGGTCGTCGCCCATGAAGGACTTGCCTCACTAGGGTAGATCTTCACGAAGTAGGCGATCTCCTTGCCCTTACAAACTCCTTGGTTCAACTCCACAATCTTGACGGAGGCTCCCAAGTGACACCTAGCCAATCTAGGAGACACCACTCTCCAAGAAGTAACAAATGGTGTGTTGATGATGAAATCCTTTCTCTTGTGCTTCAAATGATAGTCTCCCCAACACCCAACTCTCTCTCACAGGATTTGGATTGGGTGGAAAGAAGATTTGAGTGGAAAGCAACTTGGGGAAGGCTAGAGATCAAGATTTATGTGGTAGGAATGGAATATCTTGACCTCAACACAAGTGTAGGTGGTTCTCTCTCAGAAAATGTATGTTGGAAGTGTAGGCATGTTCTGATGGCTCTCTCCATGAATGAAGAGTGGGTGGAGGGGTATATATAGCCTCCACACAAAATCAAACCGTTACACACAACTTACCAAACTCGGTGGGACCGAATCGTGAAACTCCGTCAGACCGATTTTGTTCATAATGTGACCATTAGGCATTTTGGTGGGACCGATATGATCAACTCGGTAGGACCGATGTGCTAGGGTTAGGGTAAAGCCTCAACTCGGTTTGACCGATTACACAAACTCGGCGGGACCGATTTGGGTAACAAGCAAAACAGAGAGTTGGCCAGGCAAACTCGGTGGGACCGATTGCATATCTCGGTGGGACCGGAATTATTGCAATAGGCAACAGAGAATTTGCAAGCCCATCTCGGTGAGACTGAGATCCCATCGGTGAGACCGACTTGATTAGGGTTTCTCGCAGTGGCTATGTCAAGAGAACTCGGTGGCGCGGGATAGAAAGATTCGGTAGGGCCGAGTTTGACTTTTGGTTTGGGACATATGTGGATGTGAGAAAGTGGTTGAGGGCTTTGGAGCATATCACTAAGCACTTTGAGCAAGCAAGCCATTAAGCAACACCTCATCCCCTCTTAATAGTATTGGATTTCCTATGGACTCAGTGTGATCTTGGATCACTAAAAGTAAAGTGTAGACTCTTGTGCTTTGAGCTTGAGCCAATCCTTTGTCCTTAGCATCTTGAAGGGGTTCCACATCCTCTAGTCCATGACACTCCATTGTTGAACTTATCTGAAACATACTAGGTAAGAGTATTAGTCCAACAAGAGATATGTTGACATTAATTACCAAAATCACCCAGGGAGCACTTGTGCTTTCAATCTCCCCCCTTTTTGGTAATTGACGACAACATACATCAAAGCTTTAGAGAAAGATATAGAGAATAACAAGTAAAGCTTTGGAAAGACATGTAACATGCATAGGCTCCTCCTACATGTATGCAATCATGTAAATATGGAATATAGGAGCATGTGAATGCATAAGCATGACAGAGTAAGCAATGTGTTACATGTATCTTGGCTATATGCATCAGAGCAAATGATGTGAATATAGGAAATGTACCTTCATGCTCATCAGTCCTTCTTGCAAACAGTATGTACATCAGCAAGAAATCCTCATACACATGACTGTGATGCATATACTTACCTTGTGGTCTTGAGTTGGCTTAGGAAGGAATGAACCTGCGTAAACAAGGTTAGATAATACATATACACCTACTAGCCAGAGCAAACAAAAGAAACCACAAGAGTACCAAGACTAGGATGACATGTAGAGAGTGAGTACAGAGTACCCCATTGGATATAGACATGTCCCCAAAGGTAAAGATGTGCAATGAATTCAAGGATTTCCTTCCCTTAGATGTCTTGCTCCCCCTGAATCTAGCATGGGATACTGGGAGAAGATAGGGAACAGAAAATCAGAGCAAAGAACAGAAACAAAGCTAATGCAAACAATCAAATATGAACATGTCTTTCCCCTCTTAAAGACATGTGACTTCTCTCCTCTTGAACACCAAGCATCCGGGGTCTCTCTCTCTCTCTGAGTATTCTCTCCACCTATAGAAATGATTAAGCTTTGATATGATCTCTCTCTCCCCCTTTGACATCAATTTCCAAGAAGGGTTCTTCTGGATTTTTGCTACAAATGGGTTTGGTCCTTGAGTCATAGAGCAAAGCAGCAAGTCGAATGTGATGCTGGCAGAGGACAAGAATCATTGAGTGGAGCTGGATCAAAAAGAATGCAGGAACAAGTGGCAAGCTGTCTTTCCTGCAGTGAAATCGGTGGCACCGAGTTTTGCACTTCAGTTGTACCAAAAGAATTCGGTTGGACCGAAAACAACAGACCGATGTGACCGAGTTCATCATAGAGAAAACATTTGTCACCTCAGCTCACTAGACAAGTAAGATCTCACAAGGATTTGCAAGGAATTAACTGAAAGATTTGCAAGGAATTTGATGCAGGGAATGCAGAACAAAAAGAAACAGAAAAGTAATCTAGATGAAGTTTTTTTTGAAAGGGGAAACAAATATGCGTGAGACAAATGCAAGAGCACAGAAAGGAACATAAGAGAACTTCATCTAGAATTGGTCGGCCACAATGTCACCTATGTTAGAGTACATTGACTTAGGAGTCAAGTGAGATCACTTGATCATAGGTCATACTCATCGTTTAAGCTCAAAATGCGGTTACCATTTTTCGTTTAAGCATTTTTATGTATTCACATCTTGTTGAGTTGCTTTGACTCATGACTTGGAGTAAAGCTTCTCTACGATGGAATAACATACCTTGGGTGGTGGTGTTAATCGTGATCATGTAGTTGAACTTGTGTGGGTTGCTCAAGGTTGATGTAGCTCATCAAGAGTTGGGAGCTCCACTTAGAATTTGAGTTCATATTCCTACATGGGTTAGTCTTGCAAGGAAGAGCACTTGTGTATCCAAAATGACAATCATGAAACTCAATATAGAATTTGTCAAAGGATATGTTTGAAGGGTTTTGTGCTTCCTTGTCTTCAACCACCATTGTGTAGAGACTTGGTGATGTAGAGATTTGCTCAAGATGCGAGTGGGTTGCAATCTCATAGATTTAGATTCATCCAAGTACCTACAAGGGTTAGATGACATGCAAGGGTGCAAATATATCCAAGACATATGAATAGCAACATGAAAGAAATATCAAGGATTAGTCAAAGGCTCATGCCTTGCATGTATCCAAAAGGAGCTCCTACTCCAAGTTTGAAGCATCAATGATGTTCAATTCACCTCTCAAACGGCAAAAGACTTTCTCATCAAGTGGTTTGGTGAATATATTTGCTAATTGCTTATCGGTGCGAACATGCTTAAGATTAATGTCCCCTTTGGCAACGTGATCTCAAATGAAATAATGACGAACTTCAATATGCTTAGTTCGAGAGTGTTGCACGGGATTGTGAGCAATCTTGATAGCACTTTCATTGTCACAAAGCAATGGAACATGTTTCACATATATCCCATAATCTTTAAGGGTTTGGGTCATCCAAAGTAATTGAGCACAACATGAACTAGCGGCAATGTATTCCGCTTCGGCGGTGGATAAGGATACCGAGTTCTGTTTCTTGGAGGACCAAGACACAAGAGATCTACCAAGAAATTTACAAGTACCCGAAGTGGACTTTCTATCAACCTTGTCTCCGGCATAGTCTGAATCGGAGTAACCAGCAAGATCGAAAGAAGACCTCTTAGGATACCAAATGCCAAATTTTGGTGTGTGTATTAAGTATCTCACTATCCTTTTCACAGCCTTAAGATGACGTTCTTTAGGGGCCACTTGATATCGTGCACACATGCACACACTTGGCATAATATCGGGACGAGAGGCACATAGATATAACAATGAACCAATCATGGAGTTGTAAACCTTTTGATCAACCGGTTCACCATCTTTGGTCAAATCAAGATGTCCACTAGTAGGCATGGGTGTAGTCATACCTTTGCATTCTTGCATATTGAACTTCTTGAATAAGTCCTTGGTGTACTTTGTTTGAGAGACAAAGGTACCTTCCTTAGTTTGCTTGATTTGCAAACCGAGAAAGAATTTGAGTTCACTCATCATAGCCATCTCAAACTTCTCCCACATTAGCTTTCCAAAATTTTCACTAAAGTGAGGGTTAGTCGAACCAAATATAATATCATCAACATAGATTTGGCACACAAATAGTTCTCCATTAACCCTTTTAGTAAAAATAGTAGAATCGATTTTTCCAATTTCAAAGCCTTTTTCAATAAGGAACTTGGTCAAGCATTTATACCACGCTCTAGAGTGAATTGCAAAAAACCACCACATTTGGGGCATTGATTGCAGAAAACCATGAGGTCGCTAATCATTTGCAAAAAACACCGCACATTCAGTAAACTTATTGCAGTGTGCACTGATCGGCCGATTTGCTTCGTTTGAGTGCGTTTTCGACAGATGGGGCCCGGTTTCCCCCCACGTGGCATAACTAACAGCTAACGGCGCCGTCTGGTCGAGACGACTTGGTCGGCTCGCGTCGGACGGGCCGACCGCGCTGCCCCACTCCACTTCTCACTCACTCGCTCCTCTGCTCTCCCTCGCGCTCTCAACCTTGCTCTGCCTCCTCTCGTCTCCTCTCGTCGCCGGCCACCGGCCGCCATGGTTTCTTGAAGCGACAGCTCGAGTAGTGAGGACTCCGACGTGCAGATCATTTCTTCCTACGACTCCCCTATTAAGGTTAGCTGGTTCCACCAGGGACTGCATTTAGGGTTTTGATTTGGGCATTTTGGATTTAGGGTTTCAGCTCGATTTGAACCAGTATATTTGTTTTGCCCAGATCCCACCAACAATGGATGACCCGTTGTTCACTAGTGCTGCTGACGATTTGAGGGTGATGTGCGAGCATGGCAAGCCAGGGAAGAAATGTGTTGCATTCCAGGGGATAAGCACTGGGAGGAGGTTCATTGCTTGTGCCATAGAAGTAAGTTAGCAAATTAGTTGCAAAGTGAAACCTCTCCTGTGTAGTATAGTTCATCTGTTCTAGGGTTAACTGTTCATCTGTTCTAGGGTTAACTGTTCATGTTATGTTCATGTTCTAGGGTGTACTGTTCATTGCTCATAGTTCCTGTTCATGGTTCAATTATACTGATTTATGTTCATAGTAACTGTTCATGTTAGGAAACATGTTTAGTTTTTTGAGTTGAATTGATCTAACTGAATCTACACCTTAACTGTAACCTTAACTTAACTTAACTGAATTGCAAAAGGTTTACTGACAACATGTTTGAACTACTTTATTTTGTATTGCAGGGAGTTAATAACTGTGGATTAGTGCAGTGGGTAGATGAGGAGTGGCCAGATCATCTGCAGAATGCCCTCCACAAACTGTGGCTTATGTATGAGGATAGCATCCAGGCCAATAAGATGGCATGCCTTGAGCATTCATTTACTGTGCATGATCTAGCACAACAGAAAAAAGAGTTGCAGGAGACTTATGAGAAGCTTGTTGAAGATGTGAACAACCTCTTGGATTCTCAGGATGATCTGCCACATGAAACTGATATGAATGTTGCTGACAGCAGCATGGAAAAGGATACTGAGATCAAAAAATTGAAGGCAGTTGTTGATCAGTTGAAGTACATTCATGCTGCTCAAGACAATGTCATTAGGAATTTGAAGTTCAATCATCTGAAAGAGAAGGAAAAGATGAGCTCTGATAAGAGGACTTTGGAGTTTAGCTTTGCTGACCTGAAGAAAGAGAAGGAGAAGCTGGATTGTTACATTGCTGAGTTGACTAAAGAGAAGGAGAAGTTGAGCATTGAGAAGAGTACTTTGCAGTGTGTTGTTGCTGACCTGAAGAAAGCTGGTGAAAGTAACAAGAGGAAGCTGAAGGAAATCAAGGGTATTTGTGGTGAAGAATAAATTGTGTTGTCATATGACCATGTGGGTCATTGTCTTTAGTTACTAGCTTTGAACTATGGCCTGTAATGTGTTAAGTTTGAATCTGTTGAACTAATTTACTTTTGAAGCATTGAACTATGGCTTGTAATGTGTGCTAAATTTGAATCTGTTGAACTAAGTTGTGAAGTGTTGCATGGCATGTAATGGGTTTAGCTTGGATCATTTAATGAAGATGTTTGTAGTGTTATTTTTATGTATGTTGGTTTGTGATGAAAGGTCTGTTTGTCGACGCCGAGCCATCCTAAGTGACAAAAATGGTTCATTTAAGGTTGGTTGACGCCGAGCCACCCTAAGTGGCAGGTTTGCTTCACTTGGGGGTTGGTCGACGCCGAGCCACCCTAAGTGACAAAATGGTTCATTTAGGGGTTGGTCGACGCCGAGCCACCCTAAGTGACAAAAATGCTTCACTTAGGGGTTGGTCGATGCCTAGCCACCCTAAGTGACAAAAATGGTTCATTTAGGGGTTGGTCAACGCCGAGCCACCCTAACTAACAAAAATGCTTCACTTAGGGGTTGGTCGACGCCGAGCCACGCTAAGTGACAAAAATGGTTCATTTAGGGGTTGGTTGACGCCGAGCCATCCTAAGTGACAAAAATGCTTCACTTAGGGGTTGGTCGATGCCGAGCCACCATAAGTGACAAAAATGGTTCATTTAAGGTTGGTCGACGCCGAGCCACTCTAAGTGACAACAACATCATCATAATAACTATAAAATCCTAATTATCATCATCAACAACAAAGTCTAAATGGCAGCATCATAGACAACACAATCATTATCATAGTCTACTTGACATCCTCATGCATAAAAGTCTTGATCACAACCACAATTAGGTAACTTACATAGTGCCATCACAAAGTAGCCAAAATAGGCTGAATTAAACTAGTTTGAACATGACAAACTCACAGCTGTTTTCAGCATCACAAACTTGAAACTGTTTTCAACAACACAAACTTGAAATTGTTTTCAACATCACCATCATGAAATTACTTCTTCTTGCTGCCCTGAGAACAATTGAACCACTCAGACATCTTGTAAGAAGGTTTTCTCAGCCTTCCAGAACCTGAAGCTCTAGGTGGTATGAAGGTTTTCTTTGCAGCAGTAGAAGAACTAGGCCTAGAAGCACCAGTAGTAGATGAACCTGGCCTAGAAGCACCAGCAGTAGATGAACTTGGCCTTGTAGCTACAGCACTAGATGAACCTGGCCTAGAAGCAGCAACAGTAGATGCAGTTGCTCTCCTAGTTGCAGGAGGAGCTGATGGAGCTGGCCTAGGTGCTGGTGGAGCTGTAGTTCTTGCCCTGGGTACTGATGGAGCTGAAGGAGCTGCCCTTGGGGTTGTTGAAGCTGCATCAACTCTTCTGCTTTCCTGCAGTGTAAACATACAAAGATTAGAACATAGTACAGGAAATATAATCATAAACTGAATTTTTTGAAGTTTGGACAATTAACCTGATGTTGGTTCCTTCTCATTGCAAGGGCTGGCTTAAGTTTTTTGTGGCAGCTAGTGTACCTATGCCCACTCAAATTGCAATTACTACAAGTGATTAATGCCATCCTAGAAGTATCCTTGGGAGCTGGCTTCTCAAACTGATTCTTTCTCCTCTTTGTCTGCTTCTTTCCTGGCTTGTCTCTGAAAACAGGTGGCTCTATGTCAGGGGTCCCAGTCTTTGGCCATAGGTCAGGCCCAGGCACAGGGTAGACAATTGGACTGTAGGCTTGTTGATACATTGGTTTCTTGAAGAAAGCATTAACAAAATCTTCTGGATGTAGTTTTGCCTTGTTAATTGCTGAAACACCATGATTGCAAGGAACCCCAGTCATGTCCCATTTTCTACACCCACATGTGTAATCTTTCAAATTTACTACATATGTGCTTTCTCCACTTGCAACCTGGTATAGATCAGGTCCAGCCTTGATTGACTGACAGAATCTGGAATGATGTTTAGCTTCTTCCATCTTTTCAGCATATGTTGGGCATATCTGCCACTTAGCTATCTCTGTCTTGGTCCTATTGGCATTGAACTTAACTAACACTTTTGTTCTGATCCCATCCACCATGGTTTTAATTGGTTTTTCCTCTCACATCAAGTATCATTTTGTTGAATACTTCACTTATGTTGTTCACAACCAAGTCAGTTTTACAATTTGTGTCCATGGCATGTCTAGCCCATGTATGCTTTGGTATCTTACTAAGCCATTTCCAAGCTGCTTGACACTCTTTTTTCATACCATCCATTACTTGATCATATCCATGCTCAGTATATGAATAACTAGCCTGATCCATGTATTTCTTTAACTCTTCACCTCTAAAGCCAGCTGTTTGGAAGTTCTGATAAATATGTCTAAGGCAGAATCTTTGAGGGCAATTTGGGAATACATTGGTTATTGCTTTAAGCAGGCCCTGTGAAAGTAAACTAATGTTTGAATATGATGCCAGAAGACACTATTTGTAAGTACTAAGCATGTTCTAATTTGCACTATTTGTAAGTACTAAGCATGTTCTAATTTGCACTAATTGTAAGTACTATGGTGTATGAGTTACCTTTTGTCTATCAGATATGATAGTGTAGTAGCCATGCTTCCCTGACTCACCACCAAGAGCATACTCTAGTTGTGTTAGAAACCATGACCAGCTGGCAGTGTCTTCCTTGTCAACAATTGCAAATGCAATGGGAAAGATGTTGTTATTACCATCTCTACCAGTTGCAGCCAGTATTTGCTGCCCTGTGGTCAACTTAATGAAGCAGCCATCAACACCTACAGCAGAATAAGCCATGATTAGTACTAGGACAACATAAATGATTGTGTTCACACAAATTAATATAGGTACCTATGAATGGTCTGCAACCATTTAGGAAACCCTCTTTGCAAGCATTCAGGCACATGAATAAGCCATGGAATCTAGGATTAATGCTAGGATGGGCCTTCAATTGCTTTGTTGTAACAATGCATCTACTTCCTGGATTTGTATCCAACATAGCTTGGAGGTAATCCCTTATCCTTGTGTATTGTGCCCTCTGATCTCCTTGGACAACACTCTTAGCTGCTTTCCTTGCTCTGTAGGCCATGTGAATGGACACTTCTATTCCATGTTTATTCTTCAAATTGGCTATTATGGTCTGGACTGGTGTGTTTATGTCTGCCCTCAACTGTTCCTCACACTCATGTGCCAACCATCTTGCAGTCACTTTGGTGCTCTCTCCTACAGCAGCACTTGTGGTACAAGTTCATCTTCTTTATACAAAAAGTTTTCTCATGTGCTAGTTGAGAAGCAGCAATGAAAAAAGGACAGTCTTCTGTACTGCAAACTGCAATAACTCTATCTGAGCAGTTTCTATGAAAAGAGTAGTTCCTGTTTTGTGAGATGTGAAATGTAAGAAGTGCTCTCTTGAATTGCTGGACATTTAGGAAACAAAGTTTCTTCACAAATTGTTCTTGTGGATTCTCCCTCTTCTCATCATACCAAAGCCTAGGCTTCTGCTTTCTGGCCCTGCTCTTCCTACCATTTGGTTGCCTAAATGTTGGAAGCTGAGCACCATCATTATCATCCTGACTTAAGTCACCTGGGTTGCTCTCCTCATCATATGAAGGTATCCAATCTTGCTCTATGATTTGGTCAAGGCTTCCATGTGATCTGGTTGTTGGCCCCTTCCTCTGGCTTCATCCTGTGTTGCTGCTTCCTCCTGCACTACTTCCTCCTATAGTGCTTCCTCCTCTCCTACCCTCCTCACCTTGCTCATCCTGTCCTACCTCCTCCTCTCCTGCTTCATCCTCCAACTCCTCCTCATCTGGTTCATAAAGCTCTTCTACATCAGTGTCTCCTTCAAAGTGATTGAGAGGATCAGCTCTATGCCTCTTCATTGCCTCCATCCTAGCTATTATGTCTTCATCTTCTAAAATCTCATTGTCACTATCACTGTCAGTCAACTCTTCAGCAAGCAGCTCTGGAAGTTTTCTCTTTGCTGCCTTGTACTTCTCTTTTTGTTTCTTATTGGTCCTAAACTTTTCAGTCTCTTCATTCCTCTTTTGCTCCATCATCTGCTCAATCTTCTCTTGATCTTGGTCTGTCTCCATGAAGTACTCATGCCTCTCATTACCATAGTCCAATGCAAACTCTGGTTCACTTGGACCCTTAAGATTCAAACATGAACTCTCCTGGGTGTTCATGACCTGGACAGGCTGTGGTTGGGGCTTAACTGGACTGGGGAAAAGAACTCCTGAAGTATCTACCTCATAGACAAGTGGTACACCTAATTCAGACAAAGGGACCTGCTCTTCATAAACATGACCAATGTTCAGGTTAGCTGGTGTGGGTGCATCACTTCTCATAACTGTAATGTTAACCACCTTATTTCCTTTACTACATATGTCATCCAACATTTCTTCAACATTGTCATCATCAGTTAATTCTTCCATTCCTGACACCCCAACTCCTGGATCTCTGACATAATACATATAATCTCTTGAACTAAAGCCTTCCAACTCTATTAGTGCAATAAGATTCCAATATGTTATGTCTGATAAGCAAATGGTTCTTTCCAAATTATCTCTATCAAAGAAATGGAACCTCACTTCCCATTCTTCTTCATCCAACCTAGTTCATTTAACATAGTTGTTAACATTCAGATAAAACTTGTGTTGAACAATACAGATAAAATTCAGTAAACCTTAGTGTTAAACAATTCACTTAAAATTCAGCTAAATCTCATTTACAACTGACTACTAAGCCATTATGTTCAAAAGTAGTGTGCAATTTCAGTTGAAACTACTGAGCAATTATGTTAAACTAGTGTTAAAGTTAAGTTAAAAACAACTTAGTTAGAAAGACTGAGCAGTGCAAATTCAGTTATGTTAAACTAGTGTTACAGTTAAATTAAAAACAACTTAGTTAGCATGACTGATCTATGCAATTATGTTAAACTACTAACCAGTTCAAATTCAGTTAGCAGCATGACTGGATAAATTACTGTGTAAGTTAAAAACTAGTGTTAAAGCTAATTTGCACTACAATCCGTTACTATAACCCAATAATCCTAACCAAATACCTATTGTGTAACAGTTACACCATAACCCTAGAACCGAAACATTATAGTTAAAATTCAGTTAGCATGACTGAATAATTAAAGGCAAGCTAATTTGCAGTTCACCACCATTACTGTAACACAATAATCCTGACCAAATACCTACAACATAATCCCCAACTCTGTACTTGTCCTAGAACCCTAACCCTAGAATCCAGATCGGGGAAACAGGGAAACAATGAGGAGGGGAGAGCATGGATGGCTTACACCACACCGCCGAAGGAGGATGCAAAGTGTTGGCTGCCCGTCGGATTTGCCTTCACCGCCTTGGCAAATTCCCTAGCCGCCGCGTACTCCGGGTCGGGGGATTGGGGAGGAGGCACCGCCTGAGAAGGATTCGAGCTCCCGCAGAGCTCCAGTGGGTATCCATCACCACTAGCATCGCCAGCGGAAGCGCCGCCGCCGCCACCACCGCCGCCACCGAGGCCGTCGCCGCCGCCAGGTTTCGCCTTCCCCATTGAAGCCCAAGGGAGAGCAGAGGAGCGAGTGAGTGAGAAGTGGAGTGGGGGCGGCGTGGTCGGCCCGTCCGACGCGAGCCGACCAAGTCGTCTCGACCAGACGGCGCCGTTAGCCATCCGTTATGCCACGTGGGGGGAAAGCGGGCCCCATCTGTCGGAAACGCACTCAAACGAAGCAAATCGGCCGATCAGTGCACACTACAATAAGTTTACTGAATGTGCGGTGTTTTTTGCAAATGATTAGCGACCTCGTGGTTTTCTGCAATCGATGCCCCAAATGTGGTGGTTTTTTGCAATTCACTCCACACTCTAGGAGCTTGTTAAAGACCATAAAGAGCTTTGTGAAGTTTGTAAACATGATTAGGTTTCTTAGGATTGACAAAGCTGGGAGGTTGCTTAACATAAATTTCCTCCTCTATTTCACCATTTATAAAAGCACTTTTAATGTCCATTTGGTACAAGGTGATATCATGGTGATTAGCATAGGCAAGTAAGATGCGAATGGACTCAAGTCTAGCAACGGGGGCATATGTCTCACCATAGTCCATACCTTCGACTTGAGTGTAGCCTTGGGCGACGAGACGTGCTTTGTTGTGAACTACTTGTCCATCTTCATCTTGCTTGTTACGAAACACCCATTTGGTACCAATGATGTTGTGGTTGTTGTCGGTCTTCTCAACCAATGTCCAAACTTGATTTCTCTCAAAGTTGTGTAGCTCTTCATGCATGGCGTTTATCCAATCCGGATCTTCCAATGCTTCTTCAAACTTCATAGGTTCAATGCTAGAGATGAATGAATAATGTTCACAAAAGTTAGCCAAACGAGTTTTAGAGCGAGTGATTCTCCCAGTTTGGATATCATTGTAGATTTGCTCGACGGGATGGTCTTTGGTGACTCTTGCTCGAACTCGTGAAAGCTTTTGCTTGGATCTGGGTGGAACATCTTCTTCATCTTGTTCTTCTTCAAGGCCTTCTTCATTATTGACGTTGTCGTTCTCTTGTCGTGGTGGAGAAGGAGGTTGTTCACGTTCATCTTGGTGTACTTCCTCGTTTTCTTCGTCTTGGTGTGTCCCACTTGTGGATGCTTCCATATCAATTCTTGGTTCACCTTGTCGTGAGGTGGAAGCTTCCACTTGGACGTATGAGGTACTGTCCTTCACCTCCGTTGGACGAATCTTGCCAATAGACAAGTCTTGGATTGCTTCCGAAGGGTCTTTGTCTCCTACATCAATTGGCAATTGCTCTACTTGCGAGCTGTTAGATTCATCAAACTTCACATCTATCGTCTCATCAACCTTTTGGGTGAAATTATTGTAGACACGGTAAGTGTGAGAGTTTGAGCCATAACCAAGTAGGAAACCTTCATGAGATTTAGGAGCAAATTTAGAACGACGATGTTTATCAATAATGTAGCACTTTGTGCCGAATACTCGAAAGTATCCAACTTGGGGTTTGTTACCGGTGAGGATCTCGTATGCGTCTTGCCGAGTAGCTTGTGAAGATACAAGCGATTTGTTGCATGACAAGCTGTCTCAACCGCTTCCACCCAAAAGTGCTTCGGCGTCTTGTACTCATCAAGCATCGTTCTCGCCATTTCGATGAGTGTTCGGTTCTTCCTCTCAACAACTCCATTTTGTTGAGGTGTGTACGTAGCCGAGAACTCATGTGAAATCCCTTCTTCATCAAGAAAGGTGTCCACATTTGCATTCTTGAACTCCGTTCTGTTGTCGCTGCGAACCTTCTTAATCTTCACTTCAAATTGATTTTGGGCCTTCCTGGCGAAGTATTTGAAGATCTTTTGGACCTGCGATTTATCATCGAGAAAGAACACCCACGTAAATCTTGAAAAATCATCGACTATGACTAGACCAAAAGAATTTCCACCAAGACTTTTGTAGGCGTTGGGACCGAAAAGGTCCATATGAAGTAGCTCGAGCAGCCTCCTTGTGGTCATGATGTTCTTCACAGGATGCCTTCCTCCAACCTGTTTACCTGCTTGACAAGCGCTGCAAAGTCCATCCTTATCAAATATGACATCGTTAACGCCAAGGATATGATTTCCTTTAATAAGCTTGTCAAGGTTTTGCATGCCCACATGACCTAACCGTCTATGCCATAACCAGCCTTTAGAGGATTTAGCAATTAAGCAAGTTCTAGGTTGAGCCTTTTTAGTGAAATCAACAATGTAAAGATCACCTCTACGTATACCGGTAAAGACCATTTTATGATTGTCTCTTTGAAACACTTGGCAATCTACTTCAGTAAATAGGATATTGAAACCGAAATCAGCAAGTCTAGATACTGAAAGTAAATTGTACCCAAGAGATTCAACGAGCATGACATTTTGTATGGAGCTATCATGTGAGATGACCACCTTACCGAGGCCAACCACCTTACCCTTTGAGTTGTCACCAAAAGTGACATACTTTCGAGGGTCGTCGTTTTCAGCAAGCTCACAAAACATATCTTTATCTCTGGTCATGTGATCGGTACACCCACTATCAAGAACCCATTCCTTTCCTCCTGCCATGTATCCCTGAAGATTTTCCATAAGACCAAAGTGTCTCATTGCATCATCAAGATCAAACTCACTATCATCATCCTCATCATAGTATCCATGTTCAACATCATCATGTGATGGATCAATTCCTAGAGAGGGTGATTCATTAGAATGAGTTTGACAATGATCTTCTTTATGAATTCTAATAGCTTCGAAAATAATATTGCTAATAATTCCAACATCTCCTTTGGCACGCATAAGATTTGTAAGCTCAAATAGACAATCACCAAACTTAGGATCATTGGAATTCATCTTACTCAAGGCAATAGACTTATGGAGAATTTCATCTAGATTTTGCAAGGAATAATTTGGAAATCGTTCCTCCAGAAATTTCCATATGGTGTAGGCACACTTAAGAGTAGGCAAGCAACCTATCAAGTTTCTTAGCAAACCTCTACTGATAAGATCAACAGTTCTAAGATTGCAAATCATGTCAATTGACTCATCAAGGGTAGGATGCATAGGATCAACATGAGGTGCACAAGGGCTAGTAATGTACTTGTTCAAATGATATTCATTTAAAATCACAAGCATCTCATTTTTCCACTCATGAAAATACTCTCCATCAAGTATAGGCACTCTATGTCTAAGACTCCCCAAAGTAGACTCGTCCATCTTCCTCCAATGGTGTTTAAACCAAAGCAATGGAGACCAAAGCTCTGATACCAATTGAAAATATCGAGAAGAGGTGTCTAGAGGGGGGTGAATAGACTCTAAGTAAGAAAAGTTGCAGTTTTTAATTTCTTTAAGTTGAAGTGGAGTTTGGCACAAGTTTTAACATTCACAATACATATCAAGCAAGCATGACAAGAGTATGTGAGCAGCGGAAAGTAAAGCATGCAAATTGCAAGAATGTAAAGGGATGGGATTGGAGTGTGCAAACGCAATTTGGAGACACAGAGATTTTTTATCCATGGTTCCGATAGGTGGTGCTATCGTACATCCACGTTGATGGAGACTTCAATCCATGAAGGGTAACGGTTGCGCGAGTCCACGGAGGGCTCCACCCATGAAGGGTCCACGAAGAAGCAACCTTGTCTATCCCACCATGGTCGTCGCCCATGAAGGACTTGCCTCACTAGGGTAGATCTTCACGAAGTAGGCGATCTCCTTGCCCTTACAAACTCCTTGGTTCAACTCCACAATCTTGACGGAGGCTCCCAAGTGACACCTAGCCAATCTAGGAGACACCACTCTCCAAGAAGTAACAAATGGTGTGTTGATGATGAAATCCTTTCTCTTGTGCTTCAAATGATAGTCTCCCCAACACCCAACTCTCTCTCACAGGATTTGGATTGGGTGGAAAGAAGATTTGAGTGGAAAGCAACTTGGGGAAGGCTAGAGATCAAGATTTATGTGGTAGGAATGGAATATCTTGACCTCAACACAAGTGTAGGTGGTTCTCTCTCAGAAAATGTATGTTGGAAGTGTAGGCATGTTCTGATGGCTCTCTCCATGAATGAAGAGTGGGTGGAGGGGTATATATAGCCTCCACACAAAATCAAACCGTTACACACAACTTACCAAACTCGGTGGGACCGAATCGTGAAACTCCGTCAGACCGATTTTGTTCATAATGTGACCATTAGGCATTTTGGTGGGACCGATATGATCAACTCGGTAGGACCGATGTGCTAGGGTTAGGGTAAAGCCTCAACTCGGTTTGACCGATTACACAAACTCGGCGGGACCGATTTGGGTAACAAGCAAAACAGAGAGTTGGCCAGGCAAACTCGGTGGGACCGATTGCATATCTCGGTGGGACCGGAATTATTGCAATAGGCAACAGAGAATTTGCAAGCCCATCTCGGTGAGACTGAGATCCCATCGGTGAGACCGACTTGATTAGGGTTTCTCGCAGTGGCTATGTCAAGAGAACTCGGTGGCGCGGGATAGAAAGATTCGGTAGGGCCGAGTTTGACTTTTGGTTTGGGACATATGTGGATGTGAGAAAGTGGTTGAGGGCTTTGGAGCATATCACTAAGCAGTTTGAGCAAGCAAGCCATTAAGAAACACCTCATCCCCTCTTAATAGTATTGGATTTCCTATGGACTCAATGTGATCTTGGATCACTAAAAGTAAAGTGTAGAGTCTTGTGCTTTGAGCTTGAGCCAATCCTTTGTCCTTAGCATCTTGAAGGGGTTCCACATCCTCTAGTCCATGCCACTCCATTGTTGAACTTATCTGAAACATACTAGGTAAGAGTATTAGTCCAACAAGAGATATGTTGACACTAATTACCAAAATCACCCAGGGAGCACTTGTGCTTTCAGTTATATTATATTACATTGGGTCCTTGAGTTCAAGTTTTAATACCATTCTTAATTGGAATAAAATATATGATTTTTTTGGTCTGTTGAATAAATTTGTTGTTTGTACCTTAAGTCATCAATTACTTGTGTATGAAATATCATAAACCTCATGCAAAGTTAATTATTCCATTGCCACATTAATGATATGTTTCAAATTTTAAACGAAGATCGTCTAAATCTCCACTTTCATGTTACCATTACTCATTGTTCATAAGAAGCTACTCCTCAGGAGAAAGGTGCTTCAAGGTGCATGGAAAGTTTCTCATAAATCTTCCTGGATGCCTCCAAAACCTAGTTCCTTCGATTTTGTATTCCAATCAATTTCCAGCAATCCTACATTCAGATGAACTTGTCGATATGATAGCCTTATCACCGATAAACAAAATTCAACTAGATAGATCAGGAATCATGACCACAACAAACAAGGCATTAATGCTTGACAAAATCTAGGAAACCCACCGAAGAGGCGATCAAATCAATCCTAAACTATGAGTTGCTTGAAATGCTTAGGAAACTCACACCACAATACCATCGTATCAAATCAAATTGGCTATGGATTTATCCAAATATTGCAATATCGAGACCTTTAAATTTTCATATGGGGGTGGTGGGAGATGGAGGGTCAGTTGGTTGTTGTATTCATCCAAGAGGGCGGGTATGTGTGTGTTACAAATGAAGAAGGGAATCTACATCTTTTAAAGGCCGGAAGCAATGGGAACTTAACTCCACATGGAGGTGTTCATAGGTTGGTATTTGTTTTTTTGGTACCATCCAGGGTTTTCAACCCATGTTTTATCTATTACGTGAATACTTAGATAGAGGAAAAAATTCCGTGCGTACCGGTTGCAAACTTCATCCTTTGCAACCCGGACGTCATCTGCTGCCACGTGTACTGTTGGACATCGTACGGCCTCCTCATGTTTGCCCCACGCGATACGCAGCTCGGCTCCAATCGCTGCAGGCACGGCACCCTCGGCTCTTTTTCATGTGATGTATGACTCATAGGCTATGCGCGGCTCGGCTTCACATAGAACAGAGCAGTTGATGACTCCAGATCCTGCGCCGCCAGGATTCAGCCCCGCCGCCGATGCCGGGAATCGCCTCGCCGCCGCCACCGAGATCGCCTCCCGCCGCCGGGATTCGCTTCAGCGCCGCCGTCGGGAGTGTCCTCCGCGCCGCTGCTAGGAGTCGCCCAAACTTGCGTTAGCAAGAGGTAATTTCCCCGGCCAGCTCATGCAGTGCTTTGCTAATTCTTCTCTTAAAGTGCTCGGTAGTTAGGCGAGAGACGAGATGGCCGAATGAATATACGTATCACAGCTCATAAGCGATGGTTGTATGCGGGAGGTAAAAGAGCTGAATGCTTCTATCACTGTTGATTGCATCGGGAAAGAAGCAAATGGAGTTGGATGAACTTTGTTCCAAAAAAAGTATTTGATGCTTTGTAGTTTCATTCTAATCCTGATTAATGATTAACAAATCTCTCAAGTCTGGAAAAAAGAGATATGTATCAGTCCCTTATTGAGTACCTAGTTATCAATTGATAGTGTAAGCATGTGCCTCCTTGTATGAATAATTGCTAATGCATGGTCTTGGACTTCTGATTAATCCAGGTAGCATTATCTATTTGCTACAATCTGAAGAAGTGGAGGGCCAGGAAACCAAAGCTTCTTAATTGTTTGTACAAGACTAGAGTCAACTGGATTGCTGCTGGCAGAGTGTTATAGTAGAACATTAAAAAGGCATAAGCTTATCCCCCTGCATGCTTGAAGAGCTTCAGTCAAGATGGCACTGCATAGCATTGGTGCTTCGAACAAGGATGATGCCTTGTACAGGTGCAAGATGCCTAGAATCCTAACCGAAGTAAAAGGATGTGGTAGGCATCAACATGAGGGAGCGAAGAGCAAACTGGAGGCCACCTACTCGCGCAATAGCTACAACACTCCCCCGTCGTTCTATCCAAAGGCTCTCAAGTATAATGTTGGAATAACACATCTGCTGAAAAAACCGTTGAAGAGAACGCAATGGTTGCTGATGGAGCAGACTTAGACTAGGAATGTCAAATCTTGAAAATGTGATGTTGAATTCATGACAACTTTGTACCAGCCTATAGCTGATTGTTCTCCCTGACAATACATTTTGGATAATATAAAATCTTCATTTTGATGGATGTGTTAAAAAATGTCAGTGTTTCTCTAGTTTCTCTGATTTGCTATGCACCGTAGCGAAGCTGCTATATTTTACTGTCATTAAGTAGGCCTAAACTCTAGTGTGAGGCTCAATTTTTTACTATGAAATCTGACAACTATTTAGACTGCAATTTGGAAAATGATTCTATTCTAATACATCAGTTCATAAATTCTATAACTTCTTTAGCAGCTTGGCGTACATACTCATCAAGAACTCAAACATTGCAAATGAAGAAAAAATCCAGTGTGCTACAGTACATCAATTACAATTCATGGGTAAACCAAATTACATCCAAAGGATCATACTCCTTATAGGTTGTGCCAAATACTATTCATCAAAATGTAATTTTTTAGCAGACGAGGACAATGTGGCATCCTGATGAACTCCAAGCAACAGACTTGTATATTCGCCTTGGATGAAAGGAGCATACATGCCTGTAGGTTGCCCATACGCATCATTTGCAAAGGTTGGAATTGCGGCATTAGTAAATCCGCCTTCGATCAACGGAGTAGCCATACTAGAAATGTCAATGGTACCAGTAGTAACATCCTGTGTGATATAATGTGAAATTGTTCATACAAATTGTTCATCCTTTTACTTCGGTTAGGATTGGGATAATTAATTTTATGCCCCTAGTTGTGTCCCACTCGTCTGTTTTACCCCTAGTTTCAGAAACTCACCTGTTCTGTCCAAGCCACTTTGGGATTCTTTCGTTTTTGCCCTTCCATCACGGTTCCGCTTGGTCAGCGCCGTTTGACCGTATACGGCGCTCCGTTTTGGACAATTTTGCCCCTGTGGCCATTGCCCCCTTACCGCTTCGTCCTCCTCGAGCTCACTTGGGGAATCAAACACTGGCGCTGGTGAAGAACAGATCCAGAGGCGCGGGAGAGGACTGAAGGGAGGAGAAGATGCGGAAGACGAGCTTCGGGTCCTCAAGCTCATCTACCGTGGTTGGTTTGGAAGTAGAGGTAAGTGAAGCACTCCATTAGGATTCGACCCCAATATCATTCTAGGGTTTCTCTGATTTGGTTTTTTTGCTCTTTTTCGATTTAGATCGATGGGATTGGGATTGTGGAGTTTGTCTTAGAGTACCATCACCCAGACGAATCATTCTGCGGCTTGGAATCGAGGTCGAAGCATCGATGCCCTGGTCATGGGCTAGTTCCTGCTTGCCGGGTGGCTTGGGGAGGGGCAAGCACTGGCCGGTGTTTTTTAGGATGCCCACTTGATGTAATCAACTAATATTGTCAATTTGTTTCTGATTTGGTTGCTGCTAATGTGAAATTTCTAAATCTGTTGTTCTTTTCTGATGTAACTAGTTACCAGATGAGTGCAAGTGGGTGGTTTTGGTTGACCCTCCTCCTCCACTATGTGTGGCACTTGCATTTGAAGATCTACATGCAGAGGTTGAACACAGCTGGATCAAGTCTCACAAATTGCAGAGGGAAAATATGGAACTGACAAAGAAGAATCGTGCTTTGAAGAAGAAACTGAAGGAGAGAGATGAGATGCTCAATGTTTGGGTAGCGTTGTTTGCTGGAATTATTGTATGTGTTGTACTTGTTGCATTTTCAAGGCAGTGAGTGAATCAAGTATGTTTGTTGTAAGGGATCCCTTGTATTAATGTTCCCCTTAATGTAATGTAGTTTGTTGTTGGATGAGGAAAGCAATTTGGTTCATTTTGTTAGATGACTTAGGTACATGACCAAATTGTCGTCGACGACGACAATTTGGGTCATATTGTTAGATGACTTAGGTACATGACCAAATTGTCGTCGACGACGACAATTTGGTTCATTTTGTTACATTACTTATGTACATGACCTAATTGTCGTCGACAACGACAATTTCGTTCATATTGTTACATGACTTATCATTAAGGGGACAAGCATCAAATTAAAGCAAGCAGTACAACAGAACCTGAAACAACTTCATCAGCTTCAAACACACAGTAGTTCAACAACTTAAAGCACACAGTACTTCATCAACTTCAAACACACAGTAGTTCATCAACTTCAAACACACAGTAGTTCAACAACTTCAAACAAGGTCATCAACTAGTAGTTCAACAGGACACACAATACTTCATCACCTAGCAGTACAATAGGACACACAGAATATCATTGGGTCACAACAAGAACTAGAACTTCAGTTTCTTGCTCCTGGTGTTCTCAGCTGGATTTGGAGCTAGCCTACTTCTGCTTCTTGTGTTCTTTGCTGGGTTGGGGGCTAGTACAGCAGGAACTTGAGGTGTTGTTGTCTGCTTCTTAACTGGAGAAGCTCCTCTAGCTGCTGCCCTCTTGTAATTCTTCCTGGGGCTGTCACAAGTGCAAACATATTACATTTCATCTTTTCTGCATGATAATAAAACATAAACAAACATACACACAAACACAAATGTACCTGACTACACTAGCATTTGTAGATGATGGTCTTGGCTCTCTAGCTGGCTCTTGTAGTGGATCTGCTGGTGGATGTACTTCCTCTCCATCTGTTCCATCAACTACTTCTAGTGGATCTGCTGGTGGATATCCTTCCTCTCCATCTATTCCATCAACTACTTCCAGTGGATCTGCTAGCTCTTTCACTACTGGCTCTTCTGCATTCTCTGCTCCCCAATGTTCATCTTCACCAAATGCTGCATCAAATGAATTTTTGCACTTGTTTGCATGGTGGCCTAGTCTTCCACATCTGCCACACTTGTACTTCCTGGGACCAAGTCCCTTTCCTTCACTGCTAGACCTTATCCTAGTTTTCCTAGGCCTGCCTGGTGCTCTGTTTTGAACTGGAGCACAGAGTTTAAATCCTGGATTCACAATTTCCCACTGTTGTTTTCCTTCCAAAGCTGGAAGGTTATCAGCATATGTAGCTCTGAATTTCTCAACAGAGTAAAAGTTGTGCACATACTGATCTATTGCACTAGCTTCACCTCTTAGAGCAGTGATAAAGAAGAGAGCATGGATGCATGGCTTACCAGTTATTTGCCACTGTCTGCAACTACAAGTCCAGTTCTCCAAGTCAACTAGGTACCTCCATTCTCTTTTTTCTTTGTCAGTAGCAGTAACTTCAGCCTCTTTTGGGCTTCTCCTAATCAAAGTCATCTCTAAACCTTTAGTTTTTGCATTAATGCCTTCATTACAGATGGAACAATTAAGTGGCCTTCAAAATGGTCAATGGCAATCATGTTCCTGATATCAAATTTCTGCATAATATACTGCCTGATCTTGTCACACAAATCTACTATGTGAAGCCCCTTGTATTTCTTGATCCTTGAGTTGAAAGCTTCAGCTAGGTTGTTGTTCACATAGTCCACTTTGCAAGTATCATTGAAGAGTGCCCTAGCCCATATTTTTGTGTGGTGCTCCTCTAAATATTCTTTAACTTTGGGCCTGCTGTGCTTGTCGATTTCAACTACACTGCCTGGTGATGTTCTCTCAACTTCAGCTTTGAATGAATAAATAAGACTGAAACTCTCACTGTACTTCCCAAACATCTTGTCTAGTGCCAGCTCTTTACCAAAATAACACCTACTGTATGGCACCTCCACTCCATATTTCTCAGTCAGCCTCTGCTGAATTTCCTTTGGGCCCATGCATGGATTATTTCTAAGCCACTGCATACAAGCATCTGCTATCCATCTTCTCTTTACAGCCCTCAATCTCTGAGATCTATTAACACTTGGACAATTGTGAGGGTAAGGGTTGACCTTAATCTAAAAAGAAGAAGAACAAGAAGTTAGTAAATGCAACAGATTTGTTTCACAATTACTATAGAAACTACATAAAGAAGAAAATGCATAAGTACCTGAAATAATGTGCTTCTCCTTATTGAAGAGGCATGTAGCCTCCACTTACATCTCTCAGAGGCACATTTGACAGTGAACCTTGTTGGGTCACTTTTCAAAATAATGAACTCTGTTTCACTCTTAATTGAGAAAGTTGCAACTGCATTTCTACACTCAACTGCAGAAGGAAAAACTACCCCCTCCTCAATAGAGGGATTTTCTTTGTCATACATCATTACAGGTATGTCCTCATCTTTAGTTCCAAATTCTGCATTGTCCTTTTCCTCTAGCTTCTCATCTTCATCTGTATCTGAAAATTCAGCAGGAATGTAGGACTCATTTGCTTTATCTTCCTCCATGTTGTGCTCAGTATATCCTGGGTAAAGTTTCTCATCCTCTTCATCAGACAAAGGTACTGCATCAGGCTCTGCTTCCTCCACAACAGGATCAACAGCTATGCTAGGTTTAGCTTGGGTTTTACTGCAAGAATGCTCTGACTGAACATTTGCACTAGGAGTTGTAGGTGGCTTGCAGCTGCTGCTTGTTGCCCTTATTTTAGTCAGTTTTCCAGATGCTTTAGTATTAGAGGGCCTTGAACCAGTGGGATTGGAATTTTTCTGTGATCTAGGCCTCTGAATAACATTGATTTCCATATTGCATGACATGGTTTGTGCATTGGTAGCAAACATGACACCTAACTCACTATCAGACTGAATAGGAACCCAAGCAACTTTGGATGCATCCCAATACCTTATCTCCACAGCATCATATAATCCCCAAGGATATTTGGCACCAATTGTTGCCCTTAACTGATCAAATGTGCTACTGTTGTCCACAACTAATGGAAATGTGAAGCCTTGTTCTTTTCCTTTTGTACCAGCACCAGATAAAATGCATGTCTCCATTCTAACACTGAGATTAAATGCTCTAGCAGGATCCATCCTATGCAAACATGTCACAATATTAAAATACAGCAAGAGACTAGCCTAAATAAGATGCAAACATGTATATCCTAACCTAAATCCACCAAGAAACAGAAGATCTAGGGGACAGAGGCAAGAGACAGCAGATCTGGAGGGGATGGGGCAACTTACTGTGATGTTCTCTGAGATGACCGTGTTCTTCGCTCGCAGGCGCCGCGTGTGGCAGCGCAGCCGTCCAGGTTGTCCCCCATTGCCAGCACGAGTGGATCTGCTGGACGCTGATTCGGTCGCCGTCGCCGCCGCCTAGGTCGCCAGCAGGAGTGGATCTGGTGGGCGTTGATTCGGTCGCCGTTGCCGCCGCCTAGGTTGCCAGCAGGAGTGGATCTGGTGGGTGCTGATTCGGTCGCCGTCGCCGCCGCCTAGGGTTTGTCAGAGTGAGTGGGGAACGGGAGAGTGGGGATGAGAGTGAGCTGGCCCCGAGTGGGTTATGTCCAAGCCAGGGGCATCTGGTGTCCAAAACGGAGCGCCGTATACGGTCAAACTGCGCTGACCAAGCGGAACCGTGACGGAAGGGCAAAAACGAAAGAATCCCAAAGTGGCTTGGACAGAACAGGTGAGTTTCTGAAACTAGGGGTAAAACAGACGAGTGGGACACAACTAGGGGCACAAAACTAATTATCCCTAAAAGGATGTGGTAGGCATCAACATGAGGGAGCGAAGAGCAAACTGGAGGCCACCTACTCGTGCAATAGCTACAACACTCCCCCGTCGTTCTATCCAAAGGCTCTCAAGTATAATGTTGGAATAACACATCTGCTGAAAAAACCGTTGAAGAGAACGCAATGGTTGCTGATGGAGCAGACTTAGACTAGGAATGTCAAATCTTGCAAATGTGATGTTGAATTCATGACAACTTTGTACCAGCCTATAGCTGATTGTTCTCCCTGACAATACATTTTGGATAATATAAAATCTTCATTTTGATGGATGTGTTAAAAAAATGTCAGTGTTTCTCTAGTTTCTCTGATTTTCTATGCACCTTAGCGAAGCTGCTATATTTTACTGTCATTAAGTAGGCCTAAACTCTAGTGTGAGGCTCAATTTTTTACTATGAAATCTGACAACTATTTAGACTGCAATTTGGAAAACGATTCTATTCTAATACATCAGTTCATAAATTCTATAACTTCTTTAGCAGCTTGGCGTACATACTCATCAAGAACTCAAACATTGCAAATGAAGAAAAAATCCAGTGTGCTACAGTACATCAATTACAACTCATGGGTAAACCAAATTACATCCAAAGGATCATACTCCTTATAGGTTGTGCCAAATACTATTCATCAAAATGTAACTTTTTAGCAGACGAGGACAATGTGGCATCCTGATGAACTCCAAGCAACAGACTTGTATATTCGCCTTGGATGAAAGGAGCATACATGCCTGTAGGTTGCCCATACGCATCATTTGCAAAGGTTGGAATTGCGGCATTAGTAAATCCGCCTTCGATCAACGGAGCAGCCATACTAGAAATGTCAATGGTACCAGTAGTAACATCCTGTGTGATATAATGTGAAATTGTTCATACAAATATGTAAGAAAAATATGAAAATGTAATGCCGAGTCCAAGTCATATGTTTTACCATCAATTCCTGTGGATGAATGTCATCTTCCCTATTTCCTACTGCATCTCTTGGGTCTCCTATTTTCAGACAAAAATTGAAAAATAAATTGAACACTAACTATAGAAGTATATAATAGAAAAGGCTTGCTAGAATGTGTAGGACCAGTACCTTTCTTTTTAGAACTATTCTTTTTCTTTCCTTTCTTCTTCCTAAATGAGTTTTTTGACTGTTTACTCTTTGCACCTTTTACCATCTGGGGAACTCTAATTGATATTGTACCTTTTAGTGTGTCGGTAGTTGAAACTAGCGGAACCTCATTTGATTTTTCCTCAATCTTGCTGAGAGAGTTATCTGCTTGTACGTCAAACTTATCTATAACTTTCTCAAAATCAATAAGAAGTTCCTTTGATCGTGTACACTTCAATGCAACGGACGTGGCCTTCCGTGAGACACGTGCAGCATGCGTTTTCAAACTTTCCTCCTCGGTACCTAGTTTTTCAACATAATATCCTCTCTTTGCATATTTTGTCCACCTTTTTAGTATATATTGTGATGGCAAAATGAAAACATCATTCACATTGAAAACTTTGAAAGCATGCTTGCACAATATACCTGTAAAATACGGATGCCATATTTCATCAATTTGTATTAGAAACTAGTAAACTGCAAATTAAATAGAGCATACATACCTGCGGATTCGTACTTTCTGCAACAACATGTAATGGTAGTATCCTCTGTATTGAATATAACTTGTGTTCCATACTCGCTCTTCATATGTGTAACCATGTATGTCATGACTGGCCCCTCAGTTTGTAACAATTTACAAGACATTGAAAATTGTCCTGTAAATTCTTCCTCGAACTCTGAATACATCCTCCTTGTATATGATTCAGATGTGGTCTTCAACAAAGGCAACTTAGATGAGTAAGTAATCAGATTCTTTCGGCGTGAACTAAAATCTGCATCCAACTCATTTTCCCGAAGACTATGAGAAACCTTCTCACATTCTACAAGGAGTTCCGAGAGACCGAGTCTCCTATGAAATCTTTGCTTGAAAACATTATTCATACCTTCACTCCTTTGAGTCGAGTTCATATCAGCTGTAAATGAGTCACGATAGACAGCAGCCCACTTTTCCCTCAACTCATATAGGTTTGCCATCCATTCGTTGTCCTGGAGGTTGTACTGATCCAACAATTCAAACCACTTCTTGTTGACCTTATACTCTGATCTATCTTCATAGACACATCTCTTGAAATCAGGTAGAAACTTCTCAGGATGCTTATGAATTACATGTCCGAGATGTTTAGCAGCATTAAGATAAATGTGCCATAGACAAAGTCGATGACTAGTATTTCGAAACACATATGCAACTGCTCCTTCCATGGCCGCATCCTGATCAGTAAAAATTGTGCTTGGATGCTTACCCGACATTGCGGTTGGAAAGGTTTCAAACAGCCAAACAGATGACTCAATGGTCTCATTAAATAACAGCAATGTCCCAAAAATTATAGTCTGCTTGTGATGGTTGGTTCCAAGGATTGGAGCAAAAGGCATTTCAAACTTGTTAGTTTGAAACATAGTGTCAAATGATACAGCATCTCCAAAACATGCGTAATCCATGATAGACTGGCCATCTGCCCAAAAGAAATTAGCAATCCGACCATCTTTCTCATCTACTTGAATGGCATAAAAAAATGTTGGATCCTCTCTCTGCTTATTTTTCAAGTATTCCAAAAGTGTTTGCGAATCATTTGATTGTAAGTACTTTTTGCGCTCACGACCAATCTCGTTATTGCAATCCGTCTTTGAGAATGACACTTTGTCTGGTCCTTCTTAAAACGCTACCATGAAGTCATACACCTGGGATGGCTTCATCCCGGCTTCCCGTATTTGACCAATTAGATGTCTGTCTGCCTCTATAACACGTCGTTGGGACCTTAGTTTGTGCACCTTATTGGGACTAGCAAGATAATGATTATGATCGGTTACAACCTTTTGCACTGTCCAAACCCCCTCTCTGCTAACACTAAACTGAATACGGGCATGGCAACCAGTCCTTGTAGTGTCCTTGGACGACGCAGTTTCTCGATGACCTTCGTTACTGCAAACAATATATTTTTGGTATATGCTACCATCATGTCGACGCTTTGTCTGGTTCTTTCTAATACTAAATCCAACTTTGCCGGCATATGTGTTGTACATGTCATAAGCAGCTTCCTCTGAATCATAAGTCTTTCCAACTTCAGGAACAATCAACGTTTGTCCATCTTTATTAACCTGCGATGCACAAAGTTGACAGTAAAATTTTATATTAGCACAATGCAATGCGAAAGATAATTTTTCTTCAAATTTGAGCCAGGAGACTGCTGCACCTGTAGTGTTTGCTCTCTGCTCGCTCCACGATCATCGGCGACCGTGTCATCCTGCTGGCTTTCTGTTGACATGACTTGCGGCGGCGGCAAGTCCATGATGCATGTCGTGGCGTCTGGTATGGCCACTCCTGACCTCCTCGACTGTAGTTCTGCTTCAGACCGCGACAACACGATCCGGTCATGCAAGGGAGAGGACGCACTTGGACGGCCGGAGGACATGGCTATCGTTCCGCCTGCTGCAGTAAGCTTCGGGCCAGGGAACTGGCGGCTAGTCGCATCGCGTGGAGGACATTGTTCCGGTTGCTCGGCCATGAGCAATTCTGGATCTGATTGATGTTGTATTGTCGGCGGACAAGCCTGCAGCTGCGTATCTGATCAGAATAGGAAACAAGCAATCTCAGCCGCGTAGTTACGGGAGCCGGGATCGTACGTACATGTTCAGTTTTCCAGCCAAGCCGTACGCGTGCCTGCAGCGATTGGAGCCGAGTTGCGTCTCGCGTGGGGCAAACGTGAGGAGGCCATACGATGTCGAGCAGTACACGTGGCAGCAGATGACGTCCGGGTTGCAAAGAATGAAGTTTGCAACCGGTACGCACGGAATTTTTTTCCTAGATAGAGGGCTGATTTTGGCATATGGGACCCTCATGGACATCACTTTTTTCCAGGTTGTATATTCATATGATAGTTGAGTATTGAATAGTATATAGGTGGTACATAAGAGCTTCTCTTTCTTATTTGGTCCCTCGAGACTTAAAGTGGTTCGATGGATACCATGATGATAGTTTCACACACGTGGCAGTCATTTCAATACAAAAAATCATAGTTTAGGAATTTTTACAACACCAAAAAATAAAAAATAAATTAACTAATTAGTAAAACATATTGGTAATTGATTCTAGACCTTTTCCTTTCCTGAGCTGGTCCTTGATTTTATTGAAGTGAGAGGAATAAATACTAATATATTAATTTGCTATTATATTTTACATTTTCTTCGGTCGTGACTTTGTGACAGGTTTTACATCATTCAAAATATCTTGCTGGGCTAAAACAAAAGATCTTGCCA
Source organism: Triticum aestivum (assembly GCF_018294505.1). Taxonomy (NCBI): domain Eukaryota; kingdom Viridiplantae; phylum Streptophyta; class Magnoliopsida; order Poales; family Poaceae; genus Triticum; species Triticum aestivum. The sequence continues at coordinate 36,181,563 of NC_057813.1, read as the reverse complement.
CATTTTCCCCCACAGTGGTGACACTTGAAAAATTGTACCTAATGTTTTTTACTGAGAACATCCTACTTGCACATATTTCGTGTCAGCTGATGAGTATACAAAAGTATGTCAAATCCCCTCAAATTTCAATAAGTTATCAAATTATCCCAAATAGGTGCGGCTAGATGCACCATACTTCTTCCATCAAGGGAGGAGCCAAGATAGACGTGGGGGGCGAAGGAGATAATGTCACTACTGACGTATATCGGTAAATTAAGTCTCCCATAACATTGTGTAGCAATTCCAACAAACATTTGTTTTATCCTGACTTTTCATCTTTTAACTCAAAAACTATGGCTAAGTGAAACGAAAGGTAAGAGATACTCTAGCAGAGTTGTCATATTTGTCTGATAGTATATGGAACACCCTTCTCACAGTCGCCAGTAGCAGTAGTTACCTATAATTCCATGTTGCGCGAAGGAAACTTCAGCCCCCCGCCCCCCAAAAAACCACCAACCACCACCAGCAGCATTGACGAGTGGGTTTCATAATTATGGAGGCTGCGAATATAGGATATGGAGGTTGTCAATACGATGACTCTGCTAGAGTTGCTCTAAATTAGATCTGTAACCCTCAGATCAGATGGAACCGCACTGCGAATCCATGATGACAAGTGGTCTCCCCGGCTCTACATCAATCCATGCACAGTCATGGCATTTTAAGTACAACACAAATCATAGTGTATGAGTCTATGTATCAGTACGCACACTGTTACGATTTACGAGTGATAATTAGTCTGTTGGTGGTTGGAATTTTCTTAGGGTTTGGTGACTGGCGATTCATGTGATTCTTGATTCAATTGAAGGTGGGAGGAACATACGGACACATTAAGCATCTGAGTTAATTGATTAATCTGCCAGTGCAAGTTGCTTGAACTCTGAACTAAAGTGACCTTCTCAGTGTTACCACTAATATGTCTGTGTGTGTTTGTGAGTGCTTGCCTACACGTTTTTCGGACAAACATTTCAGTTCGAGTCTACCTACAACAGCAACGTAAGCAAAAAAATATTTCACCTTTGTGAGGTGCTTTGGAAGGGAGGATGCAGCCATTCGGTCCCTGATCTGGAACACGCGTTGCTACACTGCAAAATGGTTATTGTTGTCAGTTTGGCCCATTTTATACCCACGGCTTGGAAATTTATCTAATGGGCAAGCGTATCAGCATACCTACATAAATCCAGAGATGGCTGCCGTGATCCTGCCTTGGAGGTGGATGGAGACTTCATATGATTTTGAATCAATTGATGGGAGGGAGAAACACATATGAGGGCATTAGTCGGCGAGTATAATTCACTTCTTACCCCGGTCATGATTCTATGACAGCTTTTATATCTTTGACACATGGCAGCTTTTATATCTCTTTATTATATATTTCTCAAACTGAGAAACTATACCTACCTGTTAGGATTTTGTGTCACCTGATGATGGGCAGACAACTCAGACGTGTGTTTGAGCATACAAAAAATATGCTGAATTCCCTCGAATTTCATCTCACTCTATTAAATTGGCAGTTGTACCAAATAGGGCCGGCTAGTTGTCCTGTATTTCTCTCGCGCCATGCTGGATACTCCCCCAGTTCGTCGATCTTGAAATAGAGCCCGGGATTGTTAGTTTGGGAACAATGATATAAATAGGGAAAAAATCATAGCATTGTCACAACTAATAGGTAATTGTGCAATTTCAAAAAATAATGAGGTAAAAACTAGCACAAAATCACAACTAGGAAGTTGTTTATAGTTGTCTGACGGAACATGTAGCTTTCACTACCTTTCGGTGCTATGTCTCTAACTGGCAAATCCTTCCACGTTCGTGATCTCCATGCATGCCAGTGCCACGCTACCTCATTTTTATTTTCGTTCCACCCCGCACACTTTTCTCTTTCCTTGATGCTCCCGAGCATGGGTGCGTTTTCTGGTATTGTTGGAAACACATGCAAAATACACCTTGTGGTGTTAGTAACCTTAAGTTTTCTAATGACTTGATCAAAATTGATTGAAGACATTTTTTGTATTTTCATAATATTTAAGTAATTCTCAAATGATGATATTGCATAATGAAATAGGTGCTAGTTACACTAAGTGAAATATCATAAACCTTTTGCGATGTTAATTTGAATATAGTAATGCTATTAACATCATTATAAACCTATTTTTAGACTAAGATCCTCCGACCCTTGACTTGGCTCTTGTTGAAGTACATATGGGTTGCCCAATCTTTTTCATTAGCTCGGACTTTGGCTCTACTGGTTCTGCATGAAACTTAATTGGTTACCAACTACTTGTTTTTAGGATCATGCAAGATGATCACTGATATTCCGCTCATAAATATTTCCGGATGCCTCCAACACCTAGTTCTACTTGAGTATTGATTCCAATAACTCTGGAGCAATCTTGCATCTCAGTTGAACTTGCTGCTATGAGATAGCCTTGCCACCAACAAAACAAGACTCAACCAAATGGTTCAAGATTCGATGCCACCATCAAACAAGACACCGATGATTAAGGAAAACTGGAAATTAAGTGAACAAGCGATCAAATAGATCCTCAAATATTGAGACCAACTAGAACGCTTAGGTAATCGGCGCCACAATAGAAACATATCAAATCAAATTGGTTGGGAACTGGTCTAAGTCTTGAACTCCCGGGAGACAGAGAGCTTTCGATTGATAGATGGTGGTGCCGGGAGAGGGAGTGTCGTTTGGTTGTTGTGTTTGTGCATGATCAGTATTATACGCGTGATGAAAGAGGGTAACGTGTGCCTTTTGAAGTCCATGGGCAATGGAAACTGAAATCCTCATGGGGTCATTGGATGGTTAGGTTTTCATGTCGCGATTTTCCTTTATTGTGTGCTTCTTCAATTTGAGGGCTAGTTTTGGCATGTGGAACCCCATGGTCATCTCTTATTTTCTAGGTGGTACATTTGTACAATAGCCAATGCAGTATTGAAGAGTAGATGTGGTCCCCCTTTCAAAATGTGTTGCTTCATGTTAAAGCACCCACACTGATAACAAGGTGTTCGATGCATCATTGAAGAGTAGAGGTGGTCCATAGGACAACATTCAAAATGTGCTTCTTCGTGTTAAAGAGGTTTGATGGATAACATGAAGATGTGATCATGTCTACAATTATGAAATTATATATCTACCCTTAGGAATAAATAAAATAAAATAAATGCGGCTACTGGTCCCATGTTTTTTTGGTATTGGCCTCACCTATTTGGTACTTTTCGGTGCTTCTACTTTGGTACCTCCTATTTTTCATCGTTTGATTCCTGTCAATTGATGGCTCTTGATTTTTCCAATCACCATAAAACTTGTATAAGTAGAAAAACGACGACGCCATATAAATATGGACAGAGGGAGGATGTGACTATTCTCTGACGATGTATTTCCTAGTTTGTGTGTAAACAATTTCAGTGATCGGCGCATGCTGAACTTTCCCATTTTGCTGGTGAGCTACTCACTGCAGAGTATGCACGGAATACGAAATGAACCACGGAGCACCCGAGAACAGTCCATGTGAGCTTCACCGTGAAGTGCCTTGTTGGAGAGCTCATTTTAAAGTCGTAAAGTTCAAGCTTAACAAAAGAAAAACAGTAGATGCATTCTTGATTGCAGATATCAACCGACATGGTCTCTGAGACGTTTTGGAGCTTTGGGAAGGGAGGATGCAGCCCCCCAGTCCAGATCTGGATAATGATTGTTGTCAGTTTGGTCTCTCTTGCCGGGACCTGTACCATGATTTCTCTGATGGGGCAGGCGCGTCAGCGTAAAATTGAGAGACGACAACATCGGTGCAGCTCACTGCATCCAGCTTAACGGAAATGCAATTAGGATACTTGCTGACCTTCTTCTCACTACTACTCCTACAAGCCAACGGTTGTCACGGAGGTCGTACGATTGCCGGCGGTGTCTGCGTGGGAAGCTGCTAGCAAGAGGGGCAGCAGCGCGACGAGAACCGCAGCCACAAGGGATGAACGAGGACTATATGTACCTTCATCTTGTTTTTTGTTTTTTGCCTTCATCTTGTTCAGTAGCACTACGAAGCCGGCAGAGCAATTAGGCTCACTTAATAAGGTGCCAGCGGAGCTCTCGATTTTCCAAATCTTGGTTACTTTACGTTCCCACGCTCTTCCCGTACTGCGTCCACGAGACGCGTCTCCTCTAGGTCGAGTTTCCTGTGGATATTGTTTTTTTTTCTTTGACATCTCTTGTTCTCCTCATGAACGATAGCTAATCTATACTCCTGCAGTCTCACAACATAAGATCATTTTTCAAGCTAACATAGCATAAAAACAATCTTATATTGTAGGACGGAGGGCGAAGGTACGTATATAAATGTACAGATCTCAAAAAAGGTAATTACAACTGTCTACTTGTAGATTGATAGTAAGTACTCCCTCTGTAAACTAATAAACGAGCGTTTAGATCACTAATTTTAGTGATCTAAACGCTCGTTTATTAGTTTACAGAGGGAGTACTAATATAGGATTATCACATAAAGACAGTTTGGAGAAAAGCTACATGGATACACACGGTACTTTTTTTTTCAAGGATACACCATGGAAAGGTGCATCAATAGCATAGAAGAAGAGCCAAGCGGCTGATACAACGCCTTTCGGCATACAGGACACACACCACGACTACAACGACACAACTCACCTAGTCGAACCTCAAGCCACAATGGCAACGAGGCAAGACACGCAGTACTCTAGTAGTACAAGATAGAGGTTTCACCATCCGATCATTTGGGTTAATAATATGTATCCACAAAAAAGTAGACGACAGGTGTCAGTACCAACACATGAAGTGAGGCTGTACTCTTGGACATTCACCACATGAATAACATAAATACTCCACCAACATTTATTCGAGCGAACAATATTTTCTAGCTATATATACTACTCAATTTTCAGCAATCTCGGACGTTAACTGTCGCATCTTCTAGTTGGCAATGCTAGCACATCAAACAGGTGATAACGTAAGAGTGTACGGGGAATACAAGGGAATTGGAGACACCGGGAGAAAAACGACCATTCCTCGGCTAATCCTGCAGCCTAGGACTTGTTCTTCAACTCTACATAGTCCACTAGGCATGCCTCCTAGTCGTAGAGTTTTCTTTTAAGGGGATAGGGTTATGAACTTCGGTCACAAGGTCCCTCGGTTCATGATGGGGCACATCGGTCTTGAGTGCATTAAGATCCATTTCTTAGTTGCTCTCAATGGATCTCGCCCTCTTCTAGTGCTTTGTCTTCGGTCAGGTGAGGCCATATGTGTTTCCTCCGAGGGAATATGCTTGTGATCTTCACAACAACAATGTGCTTCAACGCCATCTGGAACGATTGTACTTGTAAAAGCAAGTAAAAGCACTTCTCATTTTGCCCATTGCTTTACTCCAAGTAACTACGAACAAAATAAACAATATGGTCTCGTGATGCCTTACATAAATCAGGAAAATGGTATGGAGGATTCTGAAATTTGCACTTACTAATTTTAAATTTTTAAAGAAAAATACTGGACATATCTAGAAGACAAATGTTGACTCAAAAGTCAAACAAACCAATACCCACCGTCGCATCATGAAACGGAAAGATTCTCCGTTCACAGCCGATGTGCCTTTGCTATGCCCTCTCGCCAAGCACCTATATCATGTCCTCCTCGTGAACATTAGTCATGCCGGCGAATGGGTATACAAAATTACAAAGTGCATCACAGACTATTACAAGCGGAGTGATCATCATAGAAATATACTCCATGCGTGGCTCTGTGACATGATCATCACAAACAATTACAACCCTAAAGGAGTAGTTTTGAAAGAAAAGAAAAACTACAAGGATATGAGGTGTTGTAGTAGTACATGGCATCAGTTCACCATCAGTCCTTGTCCTTTAGGGTTAGTATAATCACTTTGTGTTGGTCTTCTTCTCGAAGCCTATGGTGTGCGCACGAGCTAATTGCCCAAAAGAGCAATAACAACAAGAGGAGAATAGCGGTCACAAGGGCGAGTGCACGTGAGGCCATTATACACGTATAAGTCTCTCACTATGTTTGGGTAACGATGATTTTAGGGATCAAAGTGGCGAAGTTCTTCTCTCGGCATGGGATACCATGAACAACTACGTACAAGCTTCACTCAGAGGTCATTTCTACAATCACACAATTATTAGAGAGCAGGTCACACCTCCACGATATTGCCACTGATTTTCATCACCAACTAAAGGCATGTGCTCCAGAGGTCTGTATTCAAAAGATTCATCGTCAAGATACTCAGGTGGCCCATGAGACTGATTAAATACTGTGCACGGTTCACCCGTTGATTGTTGCACCATGATTCATGGAAGAAATGACCTCAAAACTACTCTACAACCCTAGTACAATGTAACTCACCAAACTTTTTTCATATGATTCAAATATTGTATCAATTTTATGTTTTGAATATGAGTCAGATTTTTTATCTGTTTGCACATTAGAATTTCTGGTAATGAAGTCTTCCAAACAAAGCCAATCTTGAATATATTAGGAAAAGATTTAAAATTTGAATTCAAAAACATGATGGAACTTTATGAAACTTAGTGATACATGATGGAACTGAAGGAAATATGCCCTAGAGGCAATAATAAAGTTATTATTTATTTCCTTATATCATGATAAATGTTTATTATTCATGCTAGAATTGTATTAACCGGAAACATGATACATGTGTGAATACATAGACAAACTGAGTGTCACTAGTATGCCTCTACTTGACTAGCTTGTTAATCAAAGATGGTTATGTTTCCTAGCCATGGACAAAGAGTTGTCATTTGATTAACAGGATCACATCATTAGGAGAATGATGTGATTGACTTGACCCATTCCGTTAGCTTAGCACTTGATCGTTTAGTAAGTTGCTATTGCTTTCTTCATGACTTATACATGTTCCTATGACTATGAGATTATGCAACTCCCGTTTACCGGAGGAACACTTTGTGTGCTACCAAACGTCACAACGTAACTGGGTGATTATAAAGGTGCTCTACAGGTGTCTTCGAAGGTACTTGTTGGGTTGGCGTATTTCGAGATTAGGATTTGTCACTCCGATTGTCGGAGAGGTATCTCTGGGCCCACTCGGTAATGCACATCACTATAAGCCTTGCAAGCATTGCAACTAATGAGTTAGTTGCGGGATGATGTATTACGGAACAAGTAAAGAGACTTGCCGATAACGAGATTGAACTAGGTATTGAGATACCGACGATCGAATCTCGGGCAAGTAACATACCGATGACAAAGGGAACAACGTATGTTGTTATGCGGTTTGACCGATAAAGATCTTCGCAGAGTATGTGGGAGCCAATATGAGAATCTAGGTTCCGCTATTGGTTATTGACCGGAGACGTGTCTCGGCCATGTCTACATAGTTCTCGAACCCGTAGGGTCCGCACGCTTAAAGTTCGATGACGGTTATATTATGAGTTTATGTGTTTTGATGTACCAAAGGTTGTTCGGAGTCCCAGATGTGATCACGTACATGACGAGGAGTCTCGAAATGGTCGAGACATAAAGATTGATATATTGTAAGCCTATATTTGGATATCGGAAGTGTTCCGGGTGAAATCGGGATTTTACCGGAGTATTGGGGGTTATCGGACCCCCCCCCCCAGGGGGGGGGTTTAATGGGCCAAGATGGGCCTTAGTGGAGAAGAGGAAGGGCGGCCAGGGCAGGCCGCGCCCCCCTCCCCCTCTAGTCCGAATTGGACAAGGAGGGCCCCCCCCTTTCCTTCCCCTCTCTCTTCTTCTTCCCCCTTCCCCTACTCCAACTAGGAAAGGATGGAGTCCTACTCTCGGTGGGAGTAGGACTCCTCCCTGGCACGCCTCCTCCTGGCCGGCCGCCTCTTCCCCCTTGCCCCTTTATATACGGGGGCAGGGGCACCTCTAGACACAACAATTGATCCCTTGGGTCTCTTAGCCGTGTGCGGCGCCCCCCTCCACCATAATCCACCTCGATAATATCGTAGCAGTGCTTAGGCGAAGCCCTGTGTTGGTAGAACATCATCATCGTCACCACGCCGTCGTGCTGACGGAACTCTCCCTCAAAGCTCGGCTGGATCGGAGTTCGAGGGACATCATCGAGCTAAATGTGTGCTGAACTCGGAGGTGACAAACGTTCGATACTTGATCGGTCAGATCATGAAGACGTACGACTACATCAACCGTGTTGTGCTAACGCTTCCGCTTTCGGTCTATGAGGGTACGTGGACACACTCTCCCCTCTCGTTGCTATGCATCACCATGATCCTGTGTGTGCGTAGGAATTTTTTTGAAATTACTACGTTACCCAACAGGAACTTTATGAAACTTAGTGATACATGATGCAACACAAAATAACCTAATAAAACTTGATAATATTGTTCAATGGCATTTTAGTTTGTTATATCATATTTCGTCTTAGTATCATAGTGTATCATGTCGCCGAATTTTGTGTCAAAATGATGGATAGGTAACTTAGAGAAACTTGGTGCATCATAATGTCCGTCAGTATCGAACTTGATGAAAACTCAATATACGCTTCATGCAGAACAATATTATTTCACTATGTTTCATAGAGTTTCATCGTGTTCCATATTTCAAATTTTTAAACTTGTCAAAATGTATTCAAGAGTGGTCTTATTTCAAATACTCACCGCAAAGAACACAAAGACGCTGACGGAACATAAATTAGGCGTTTAACTTCGGAGAGAGGAAACTTCACCATCGGCTCTGTCAACCCCGTCTCCCTCATCGCCCCCATGCTCTGTCCAACCATGTGATGAGAACTTTTTCCTCATGCTCTTTCAGCATGTTACACAAAAGTAGTAAATACCCAAAGAACTCTATACATATGCCTGCATTTTTCACCATTGCTTGCTTTCTTTCAGTTACTTGATATTTGGCAAATATCGGATATTTACTACTTTGTGTAACTCTACTACTACGTACACCACTCCATTCGGTAGATTGTCATTGGTACTAATATTTTCTTCGAGCAAGTACTTGTCTTCATATGTGGTTGAATTGACAACTCAATTGATAGAGCTTATAAGTATTCCCTCACTCCCATCGCCGAATATAAATTAGGGTCGTAATATTTTGCAACGAAGACCATTGTGATTCTATACACTTGTGGAGCAGCTGACATATTGACGAGCTTGTTGTCGGTTACTCATTCATTTTCGTAACTCTTCTAACTGAACAGAGTTGTGTTTTTCTTTCAAGTTTTGTCAAAAAATTATAGAAATAGGAAGAAAGTAAATTCTTTCTCCCGAGATACAACAGAAAAAGAACTTTGTGGAATTTGAAAAATAAGAAAGGGAAAGAAGAAGCTAAAACATTTTTCTGCTGCATTTGGATAGAACTGAACAGTTTCTGTTGTCTAGAAAGGCACAAGGAGAAAATAGACGCCACATATTTAATTCTCTTTGTTGGCTCCGAAATATGGATAGTGTCAGTTTTTTTTGTTTCAACCATTGTCGTGTTCTGGTATCCAACAAACCACATATGAAACACACTGAAAACAAAGATGGGCCTAAAACAACTGAAAGCAACAATAATACTCCTACACATGAAAGAGAGATGAGAGAAAGTCAAACTTTGATGAGATGAAAAAAAAGTCAAAACATCTCGACGTGTTTTGATGTATCTCGTCAAAGAACGGGTATGCTAGCATTGGTGTCTGTGAAAAGCTCATATAGAAAATTGGTCGCTAGTATGTGATGTTTGACGACCATAGGTGACTGACATGTGAGCCAGCTTGTTGTTGGCCACCCCTTTCTTTACGCAACTCTTAGAACGACATTGCAAGTTTTGTCAAAAAGTATGAAAAGGAAGAAATGAAACCTTGTCTTGTGAGACGTAACAGGAAAAAAGAGCTTTGTTGAGTTGGAAAAATAAGAAAAGAAAACAGAAAAGCTAATACCGCATCATGGATAGAACTGAAGTGAACAGAATCCGTTGGCCCCAAAAAGCACAAAGGAAAAAAAAACAAGTCTTTCTCTTCTTCTTCCTTCCTTCCTTTCCTTGGATACAAATGCCAATGCCGATGCGAACGATGCTGCTCCGCCACCTCAGTCCCGCCTCCGCCCTACCCAATCCCCGGCCCTCCTCCGCCTCCTCGCCGCAGCGGATACCGGCGAGGGCCCGGCCACCGCCGCTGCATTCCGCCCGCGCCACCGCGCTCCGGGCCCGGAGGACGCCCATGGCGGCCGGGGAGACCGGCGCCTCCGTCTCCGTCTCCGCCGCCGAGGCCACCCAGGTGCCCATCCTCCTCCCCCTCCCCGCCTCTCTCTTCCCATTCCGAACCGCCCGTCGCTTTCGCCCCCATCCATTCCCGCCGAATCGCATGGCCGCCCCCGCATGGCAGCCACACCACACGGCTGGCCTTGCCTCCGCCGCCGCTCTAAAAAAATGATGATGTTCTGATGTTGGGCTGTACTGCGCAGGAGTTCATGCCGGACGCCAGGGCGTACTGGGTGACGAGCGACCTCATCGCCTGGAACGTCGGCGAGCAGGAGGCGGCGTCCGTCTGCCTGTACGCCAGCAGAGCCGCCGCAATAGGCCTCTCTCCGTCGAATGGCGGCATCCAAGGTACGTACGTACGCACGCAGGCCGATTAAGTTCGTCCTGGATGCCGGCTCTCAGCCTGAACCTGAGAACCTGATGGCTCTGACTGAAACCCGTCGCTGGTGTGATGATGTCGCAGGCTACGACTCCAAAGTTGAGCTGCAACCGGAGAGCGCCGGGCTCCCAGAAACCGTAAGACGTGCCATGGGTTCCCTGTGCTGTGATCGTCTCTTGATTGTGCTTCATGCAGTGTCCAGTGATAAAGTTCAGTTTGTTGAACCTAGAGTGCCATCCGCAACATGTTTCAGGTGACCCAGAAGTTCCCTTTCATCAGCAGTTACAGAGCGTTCAGAGTCCCGAGCTCTGTTGACGTCGCCAGCCTCGTGAAATACCAACTGGTCGTCGCTTCTTTCGGTGGTAATTCTTGACTCTTTGCACCCTTACTTGCAGATTCAGAGATGAGTGTCAAATTATCCAGAGAAGTTAAGAAACAGAGCAAGATCCTGACATACTTCTTGTGTGCAGCTGACGGGAAACACGTAGATGTTACTGGACTGCAATTACCCGGCGTGCTGGATGACATATTCGCATACACAGGACCGCTCGGTGCGGTTTTCAGTGAGGAATCCGTGAGTCTGCACCTTTGGGCTCCTACAGCACAGGTTTGGCTGCTAAAGACGACGCATTTTACCATCTCAAGTGTCGGCTCCAGTTCTGTACTGTTCCCGCTTATATGTAAAATGTCCCCGATATATCTTGCAGGATGTGAGTGTGTGCTTCTTTGATGGTCCAGCGGGCCCTGCGCTGGAGACGGTTCAGCTTGAGGAGTCAAATGGTGTTTGGAGTGTTACTGGGCCAAGAGAGTGGGAAAACCGGTATTATTTGTATGAAGTCGACGTGTATCATCCAACTAAGGCGCAGGTTCTGAAATGTTTAGCTGCTGACCCGTATGCTAGAGGGTATGTGGCTATGCGCAGTTCAGTTATGTGTTCAAGGGGAAACCTTTTTTTTATGAAAAAAAAGTTCAGGGAGAGGAAGAAATTAACGTGTTGCTTATTTGATCAGCCTTTCCGCAAATGGCGCGCGGACCTGGTTGGTTGACATTAACAATGAAACACTGAAGCCAGCTTCCTGGGATGAATTGGCCGATGAGAAGCCAAAACTTGATTCCTTCTCTGACATAACCATCTACGAATTGCACATTCGTGATTTTAGGTAAATTGTGCTGCTTGATTTACACAACTACAAATCTGGTGGGGTTTAAGCATATTCATCTTTAGAACTTACCTGTCTGTTTCCTGTGCTTTTCAATTACAGCGCCCACGATGGCACAGTGGACAGTGACTCTCGTGGAGGATTTCGTGCATTTGCATATCAGGTCTTCAGAGTTGATTTACTAGATGTATTGCATTGCCTTTTTTCATCAGTATCCCATGCTGATTGCATTTTGGAACCTGTGGTACAGGCCTCGGCAGGAATGCAGCACCTACGGAAATTGGCTGATGCTGGTTTGACTCATGTGCATTTGTTGCCAAGCTTTCATTTTGCTGGCGTTGACGACATTAAGAGCAACTGGAAATTTGTCGGTAAGGAAATATTTTCTCTTTCACCAGACAACAAGGCACTTTTGAGTTTTTGCTAGATGCCTTATCATTTTTTTGTTGGATAGCAATAAGTGATGACTATTTATAAGTAGTACTTAATGGTTGACTTATTTGGTTATGCGGAACTTCATTTACTCTGGCAGATGAGTGTGAACTGGCAACATTCCCTCCAGGATCAGATAGGCAACAAGCAGCAGTAGTAGCTATTCAGGAAGAGGACCCTTATAATTGGGGGTATTCATTTGACACTTCTTTTCCTCTCAAACATTCCAGATACTAATGTATCGTTATGGTGTTAATATAGGAAAGTTAGTTATGTTCTTGGTGGTAAAATATTCTTACATATGGTCATATGCATGCTAAAGGTATAATCCTGTACTCTGGGGGGTTCCAAAAGGAAGCTATGCAAGTGACCCTGATGGCCCGAGTCGCATTATTGAATACCGTCAGATGGTCCAGGTGTGTTTTCCTTTTTAACCCTGTGAATATGTGATCCTGCTTGTAAGATAGGATTCCAGAAGGAACTACGGTGCATTTGGACTACTTCCCAGAAAATTCATGTATTCTATATAAGACCACCAACTCGAACACGTGCTAACTTGGAGCGCTCAGCCTTTTGTAGTAATTGAAGGTGGTAAATGTGGTTAGCTCTATGCAGGATACATGTTACTTCTCTGATAAATTTTGCACTGCAGGCCCTCAATCGCATAGGCCTTCGTGTTGTCATGGATGTTGTATACAATCATCTAGACTCAAGTGGCCCGTGCGGTATCAGCTCAGTGCTTGACAAGGTTGTTACCTTTGAAAATAATATTTTTATTCATAATTATTGCAGCTTAAATTACATCCATTGGTTTTCTTCCAATAAAGTTTACAACATTTCTTGGTCATGTTAGAAGTCAACTTAAACTATTATTCCATTCGAACTGGTCCACCCAAGAGCATTTTTGTCACATATTTAAGTACCACCAGTCATGCTACATTGTGTACACAGTGATAGAAATATGTAAAATTCTTGTTTCAAAGAAATGGCAAGTAATAAAATGCTTACCATCCTGTGTTCATTGTTCCAGAAATGCGCTTGTAGATCTCACAAAATACATGTCAATTGATCTGCTTTGACATGTTTTGGACCTTTCTTATGTCTATTCTTTCTTTTTCTTTGTATGGGATATTTACAGATCGTTCCTGGGTACTATGTTAGAAGGGATACCAATGGCCAGATTGAGAACAGTGCAGCTATGAACAATACAGCAAGTGAGCATTTCATGGTTGATAGGTTAATCGTGGATGACCTTTTGAACTGGGCAGTAAACTACAAAGTGAGTTGGCTGTGGTAACAGTATCCTAATTATGTTACGATAATACCATGCATTTCAGACTTACTGGTTCTCAATGAGATCATCGGACTTGGTGGCTTACTGCCATCAGCCACATTATGCACAGGAAAATGCATGCATTCATGACAGAATTTTACTTCTTCCCTTTCATTATTGTCTGGACAGTTTCATGTTGTTTACATGATGTTCTTTCTCATAATGCTTGCTAATCACCATATAATTGTTGCCTTAGATTGATGGGTTCAGATTTGATCTTATGGGCCATATCATGAAACACACCATGGTAAGTAAGCTCATATCCTTGATGAATTAAATATCGTCTTGATTTTCTGCTTAAATACAATTTCCTTGACCCCCATGGTTTAGTAAAGTATTGCTCATCATCACTTCCACTAGAAAGAACATAGCAATTTCCTTGTTGTGACTACGTGGCCCATATGATCAGAATGATTGCACGCATCTGGATCCCTATTTCTTTTTCATTTTTGTTAACAGCATCGCACTGCGTGCTGGATGACCTTTTTGTTTAATAAACACAGATGAGAGCAAAATCTGCTCTTCAAAGCCTTACAAGGGATGCACATGGAGTTGATGGTTCAAAAATATACTTGTAAGGAATGAGATTGCTCAGTTTCATAGCAACCAGTTTCTATGGTAGCAGCACACATTCTCCTTGTATCAGGCTAATAAGGGCAATGACATTGCCACAGGTATGGTGAAGGATGGGACTTCGCTGAAGTTGCACGCAATCAACGTGGAATAAATGGATCCCAGCTTAATATGAGTGGAACGGGGATTGGTAGGTAAGTCTTAATTTATTACCAACTTACTATCTCCCATCAGAAGTGAGCACCTTTCGGTGCTCATCAGCAACTTGTTCCTTATCGTATTTACATTTAAATTAACCAATTGGTCAATTTTGGAACATACCTCCAAACTATAACTAGATTTTACATTCAACAATAAAATAAAAGTCAAATTTATGTCTCAGCAATATCCTGTATTGTCAGAATTTTGAAGCTATGGCACAAAATACCAGAGTACAGTTTTATTCTAGTAAATAGCCAGTATGGATAATTTATTTTGGTGTTTGTTCTACATCAACTATTTTTTCTATGCAACATAGTAAAATCCATACTGTCATATTTTGCAGCTTCAATGATAGAATCCGGGATGCTGTTAATGGGGGTAATCCATTTGGTAACCCACTACAGCAAGGCTTTAATACTGGTCTGTTCTTAGAGGTAATATTTGTATCCTTTATGCTGGTGCCCTTCCTGGAAATGGAAGTTATGATATGACATTTCAGTAACCAGTTTCTTGCTTTCATAATTCATAAGAATGCAGCAGTTACCTATTTTCCTCTCTTAATACAGTTTTCCTGAATTTGGGTAATTCTCTTGGGTTAAGGCATTTTCTCAAACTCATAGAGGTTCCTTTTTCTGTAATCAAGTCCCTGACTGTAGCTACCTTCAGGTTCCTAACTTTCTATTAATTGGTGTTGTGCACCATTAGACCTCAGTACCTGTACCTCAGAGGCCATGTGCTCAAGTGTCGTCTATTTTTTTGCGAAAAAATGCAAAAGCCTTGCTTCTAGATGCCCGATAGAAGAAAAAGTTGTGTACGAGCCCAAGAGGGCAGACACTCCATAAGTCAACACAACACCCTAAGTACTAGGCACTGCGGGAGGAGCACCGCCAGCCCAACCACCCCTGCTAATGCCCACTGTCTGGCCTCAACCTGGATAGTGGCGAGCAAGCTGGCAACTCTGGGCCTCTCATTTTTCAGCCACATGTTTTGTTATGATCTCTGCTAGGGCTGGGCACGGATCCTCAGTTATGGAGTATTTTGGAGGTTTATTGAACTAGTTAGCTACTATTTTGTGTGCCCTAGCTAGCACTTCGAGGTCTCAAATCTGAACTGGAGCTGTGATGCAGAGATGCACTTTACTACATTGTGTTTAAAATATTTCTAGATAAGCTGCCAGAATTCCATCGCGTTAATTATTTGGTATTTGCCCTTTCGTGCAGCCGAATGGGTTTTATCAGGGCAATGAAGCAGATACCAGGCGCTCGCTCGCTACTTACGCTGACCAAATACAGGTAGGCTATCAGTATTCATGTTCCTATAAGTTTGCCCACTGGTTGAATATTAATTTGCTTTTTACCTATCAATTTAATGCAAAATTGAATGTTATTAGTGTTCTGCTTAATAAGTTTGCCAGGCAAGATGGAATAATTTTCTTTTCCTTTTCTTTCAGATTGGACTAGCTGGTAATCTGAGGGATTATGTACTAATAACTCATACTGGAGAAGCTAAGAAGGGATCAGAAATTCACACTTTCGATGGATTACCAGTTGGCTATACTTCGTCCCCAATAGAAATAGTATGGTTATTGGTTTTTGAACTTCCAAAAATTAATTGTACTTGTAACACTATCATTTGCTCACAGGAATAGCATAATGTGTTTTCTTATGGTTCTGTATGCGTTTGAATTTTTTTGTCCCTTCCTCTTTAAACACTGCTACCAGTCATTATTTACTCAAATACCTTCTGTTTTGTCCATTTCAGATAAATTATGTTTCTGCTCATGACAATGAGACTCTGTTTGATGTTATCAGTGTAAAGGTATGACTTGTATATATAAATACTCCCTTATTATGGAACAGAGGGAGTAACTAACTTGTATTATACTTCTTCCATTACCGTCTAGTAATCATAATTTTCCTTTTTATGTTTTGCAAACCAAGAAACAAGACAGGTTAGCATGAATATCTTTATATCTATCTATCTATATATAAATATATATATATATATATATATATATATATACCTATAAACACAGTTTTACCTATATATATATATATATATATATATAAACACAGTTTTACCTATATATATATATATAATGCAATGATATTTTTATCGCTAATATTGGTTGCTAAACTTAGTTAATTATTTCGAAATTAAACTTTACATATATAAAGCAACAATTTAGTAAGATGAACTCAAATTTCATGCGATGATATACTTCCAGAAGAAAGGAAATTGCTCATTGATTCTTCTTTCGCAACATGAACTCAAAATTTCATTTTCAAAACCTCTCTCTCACAATCTTAAATTCTCAAATTGTTTCCTTTGTTTGTTTCTGCAGACCCCAATGAACCTTTCAGTTGATGAGAGATGCAGGATAAATCATTTGGCCTCCAGCATGATGGCATTATCCCAGGTTTGTATGTAAATGGAATATGGATCATAGAACTTATAAATTTTCTGCAGTTCATAGTACTCTAATAGTGTAGGAATTGGTGACCAGTGATCAGTTTCCCCAGAAATAAGTTGCTAAATTAAAGTAAAATGAGTAATATGACAATACCGATCTAGTAGCTCGGTAAGCTCAGTCTTGAACTTGTCTCATGTATGAACTTACTAAATGATCAGGTTGTCTAATCTTAGTTCCATTTGTTTTCTTAGCATAATTAATAAATTCAGCACTCGGACTCTTTTGCTAGGATGTTTACAAGTAATCTGCATTGTGATAATCCAACCGACAAATGACACCATGATTTCATGTGATTTTGTATTTTTCTGCTTTTGTCATCTTCTCCTTTCTTCTGATCAAGTATTTTTTTTCCCATATGGTGAAGAATATAGTAGTGTCTATTTTAAAGAAAAAAAATACTGTATTTTCATACATGTTCTATAACTTGAACTTTTGAAGTAGAGTCCTCAATTTTTTTCAACTTGTCCTTTTCAGGGAATACCCTTTTTCCATGCTGGTGACGAGATACTAAGATCTAAGTCTATTGATCGAGATTCGTATAACTCTGGTGATTGGTTTAACAAGTAATAAGCTGCCCTTTCTACCTTAGTGAAAACAGCAGTTCTTCCCATGAACTAAAATGAGTGAATGTTTATAGAGATAAAACTAATTAAAATGTTCTTGAAAAATAATTATTCTTGCCGCCTTCTTTACCATATATGAAGTAGAGGACAATAGTAGTTCTGTAGCATCTTTAACTGCGCGGTAATGTTCTGTTTTCTTTTTGCTAAGGCTTGATTTTACCTATGAAACAAACAATTGGGGTGTTGGGCTTCCTCCAAGTGAAAAGAACGAAGATAATTGGCCCCTGTAAGTTTTTGAACTTTTACATCTTTTGTTACCATCATGGTTTTATTATGTATTTGGCCATGTCCTTTTGATAAACTGAAGAACTTAAATGAGCATTTCCTTTCAAGTTCTAAACATGCATTGATAGTTCAAAATTTAAAATGGAAACTATTTTGCAGGATGAAACCAAGATTGGAAAATCCATCTTTCAAACCTGCAAAAGGACACATTCTTGCTGCCCTAGACAGTTTTGTTGACATCTTGAAGATCAGATACTCATCTCCGCTTTTTCGTCTTAGTACAGCAAGTGACATTAAGGTATATGTATTCTTCATTTCTTTGCCAGCAAATTAGTTTGAACTTCCTTTCAGACTGCCGAAGTGCTACTGTAGACAAAGCTTATTTTTTCTTTTTATTGATCTCATGGTGAAATTATATGACATGAATGTAATTTACTGTGGGAGCTATATAACTGAGAGTGTGAAACAAATGTATGTTTACATTGATCCCACAGTTGAAAATGAATGATCACCTGGAAACTAGAGACAAAGATAATCCTGCTGGAACATCTGGACACAGCTCCACCCTGTACTACAATAAATGATGTAGTAGATGCAAGCAACTCACGCAAGAAAGCTTTGACTTTTTATTCAGTATTACCTCAGTTTCACAATATCTATCGTGCACACACACATTGGGGGAGGGGTGAAAATGCTCACACGGTAGATTTTGTGGAAGAGGAGCGAGTAATATCTATCAACTTGATCTGTTGCGTAGGTCTGACTGTATTCCTGTCGTATTTCAGCAAAGGGTTCACTTTCACAACACAGGGCCCTCCTCAGTCCCAGGTGTTATTGTCATGGGCATTGAAGATGCACGAGATGAGAGGCCCGAGATGGCTCAGTTAGATGCGAAGTAAGTCACACCTGATGTAGTTATGTTTTGCAAAGATATGTTTGCAAGATGAACACAGAGTGTAGTCTTGAGAAACATGACACTCTGTATTATTACTCGGTAAAAGAGCAGTAGCGTCCGTCCGTAGCTCAGTGTGTGGCAAGAGAAGCTCTCGATGGTATGTGCTGTAGCTAACTAAGTAACTAACTAACTGTCACTCCCTGCAGTTTCTCTTATGTTGTAACCGTCTTCAATGTGTGTCCGCACGAAGTATCCATGGATATTCCAGCCCTCGCTTCAATGCGTCTTGAATTGCATCCTGTGCAGGTAACTGTTCTGAGCTGTTTTCGACTTTAGGTTTGTTGGTTCTGTAGCCTGACATCATTGCTAAACCTTCCACACTTTTCTCGTTTTGCAAGTGTTTAACTTTAACATTGGGGAAACTGACAACTGACAAACTTTTTAGAAGCAAGTTGACACACTTTCCTTGTTGTGGTTTTGCTTCCTAGCGTTTCATGCTAAGAGTGAAACATTGCACACCCTATAACAGCTGACCAGTGTCCGAGCCTGATAGTCCAGAGTTTCAGTATCCTAAAACCCAATGAATCAGCAACCCAAAAAGTTGTGGAAATGGGAGAGCAATTTTCTGAATATGTAACGGCTATTCTGGACTGTTTCAGGTGAATTCATCAGATGCTTTGGTGGGGAAATCTGTGTACGAGGCAGCGACGGGCAGGTTCACCGTGCCCAGAAGAACCGTGTCAGTCTTTGTCGAACCTCGGTGTTGATGCCTCCTTGGTTTCAACGCAAGTATCTGTTCTACAAATTGTCGAAGCGACCGAAGATCTTTCTGTTTTCGTGTTGAAGTAAATAATAACTGAAGAATAAGAGAGGAGAGGCGCTGCTGCCTGCCTGCCGGATTACACTGCTGAAGGAACAAACCCAAGAATAAGAAGCTTGGCTTATGTGTATGTATGTATAGTGTCCAAGTTGCCAAGTCATGGCTTTGTTTTCTGATCCATTTTTTATTTTATATATCAAAAAGAAAACATGTATATCGTGTTATAAGTATTGTATAACATGCATCTACTATTAAATAAGGAAGCATAATGATTTGTACTGTACTGCCTTTTTACTCTGTATATTGTTATTATTCATCAAAGAAATAAAGCACAATTTCTCTGATACTAGCATAGTACCGGTGCGTTGCTACATAGGTATAACGGATAAAACGAGGATAGGCATTTGTCAAATGAGGACACCGATTAACTTTGGCTTGACGACCAGTATATGCAACAATCAGGCAGTGGTTTGATGCATGAATGTAGAGTAAAAATAATAGTTCAATGCATGAATTTAGAGATGGAATGGCCAAATGAGTACACAGACATGCAACAGTTGTGGCCACACGTGCTACTAAGTGTAAAGTAGGGGAAGTGAACTCACTACCATCTCAAAATTTTATAAGTTGGAAAGATATATTTTCAGTGAAGAAAAATAATTGAGTGTCAATTTCTTGAGAGGAGGTGATCAGGAGGGAACTTCCACATCCTCTCCAGCCACTGACGCCGCAATGGTTTCCCATGGCCTCCGCCGGAGGCAATGAGCGAACCCCAGATTTGAGTGTCCCAGTCCATGTCTCGTAGGGTATTCAAGTTCTTTGTCGTCAGTGAAGTCAAGGCATTGATGACAATGGGAGTAGTTCTTCCTTGGTTGTTGCCATGTTTGTGTCCTTCCTCGGAGTGACGTCAATGAGGCAGAGGATGAACGAGGTTTTTAAGGGTGCTTGTTTTTCAAGAACTTGACTATAATTTATTATTCTTGTAAGGGTTAATTTTATTCAATATATGGCCTTTGGCCTTTTTTGTGAAAAATACCTCTATTTGATTTCAACATTTTCGTGTTACGTTGCATTAAAAATCGTTATCTCTTGATCGGCTACTACCATGGTCAATTGGTTACACCGAGTTCCGAGTCAACCAACGTGCCCTAACTCTAGCCGCCACCAAGTCTCATCCACACTGACGATGCGGTCCACTTCCTCTGTATCTGGCAGTTCATCGGCGGTCAGAGAACTGGGGACTTGTCCCTTTCATTTTTTTCTTAGTTCTTGTTTCCCTTAGTTGTTTTCCTGGAGACGAGGTGGTGATGGTGATGGTCGCGTTGGAACAAGGTCTCTGCATGCTCTCCCTGCCTCGACGACGTCCAATCCAACGCCGGCGAAGGGCATTGAGGGTAGGTGTTGCTAGATTTGTTGGATTTCTTTATATCTTGATTTGTTGGATTTCTTTATATCTTGATAGCTAGTGTGCCTATCAAGGAAAACATTTGGCTGGGTATTAATGTCATGACATTGACCTCCTCTTTTGAGTTGTTCTACAGCATGTCTCGGTTTCTCAACCCTATGGATCGGTGGTGAAGGATTGCAATCCCTTCGTTGCATAGGGTGATGCCCCAACCAATATACCTTGAGCGGTTACTAAATCTCGTTTTTAGCTGCGAGTGGCTATTATGGTCTTCAACACCTGATACGGTGAGGCGTTGGCAGGTATTGCTTCTGCTTACTGTTAGTTCAATTCAATTTTCAAGCCCAAGAAAGAAGATACTCCCTCCATCCGAAAAAACATGTCCCTCAAATGAATGTATCTAGCACCAAATTAGTGTTGGATACATCCATTTGAGACACAAGCTCGAGACAAGTTTTTCGGACGGAGGGAGTAGCTAGTGTGGTTTCCATATCAGATAAATTTTACATTAGCCATTTGCCGTTTAAAGTATAGAATGTAATTTTATTTTTTGCTGGTTGCTTTGTGTCTTGTTGTCTTTTGATTATACTGCCTACTGTTTTCCATGATACTTCCTCAGTTCCAAAATGTTTATAGTTCTAGGGGTTAAATCAAACATTTATAAGTTTGACCAAGTCTATAAAAGAGTATACTAATATCTAAAACAACAAATTGGCCTCATCACACTCATCATAATGCATGTTTCCATACTGTGTATGGTCAATGTTGTGGATGTCGATATAGTTTTTCTAAAAATTTGATCAAACTTAAAAATGTTTTAACCACAAACTCCAGAAGTTCAAATATTTCGAAACGGAGGCAGTAATATTTAGTGATAAGATCTCTTTGAGGCCTTGAGGGTCTCTACCCCCCAAAAAAGAACTCTCTCTAATCGAATCGGTGACTCCACGACGCCCCCCGCTCGGCGCTCGCTGCTCTCTCCCCCTTTCCCTCTGTCTCGGCGCCGTCGCGGCCATCGATCGACCTCGAAGGAGGCGCGGCCTGCAGCCTCCACCTTCGCTCAGTCAAGGTGAGCTCCCTCCAGCGATTCCCCGCCCTCCTTCGCTTCATTTCATTAGCCCGAGACGTGCACCTCTGCCGCCGACCGCTAGCTAGGGTTTCCTAGGCCGGGGGAAGGGGATAGAGAGCTACATCAGGCGGGGAAAATAGGGGCAGAGCCGTAGACAGATCGCCTTTGCTTGCCTGCAGCTCCGGTTGCCACAACAGCGGCGCCGCCGGGCCCCTGTTCTAGGCGCCGGTTGGAGGAGGTCACTGCAGATGTGGGATTCAGAGAATGCATAGTTCAGTTAGAATGTTGTGTTATCAGTTCCACTCATGAAAATGAAATTAGGGGCCTGTGCTCCTTTGGGTTTCTTGAAAAAAGAGGGGAAAAAAAGTTCAGTTAGGATTGTTGAGATCCAGTTTTCTTCCGTATGGAAGTTTAGGAACCCGGAGTCTGAAGAAACGTTTCTTCAGACTAAGCGAGTTACTTTACTTCTTACAGTTACAAGGCTTCATTTCGAGCGATGGTGATAAGCTTTCATGTTGACTGACATCAGTGCGATCTTTGTAGTTCGTCGAAGGGTTCGATCTCTGTTAATTATTCATATATGTGATCTGGGGTCTTGGTATATAGTGTTGAAGCTGGCAATTTAGCATCCTGCTTCCTAATACTTGTTACTGTCCTTCTGCCGATCCATTGTTAGTTAGTACTGCTATGGAGTATCCAAGGGTGCTAGCATGTAACCGTGCTGATTTTTATGGTGATAAGATGACCTTTTTCAACTACTCCGTAGTTTGTTTACTCTATTTTGGGGGCCAAGGCAGACGGGCACTCTACTGATTTCATTAAGAGAAAGAGTAGCAGGTTCAGTATTTGTCGAAAATTCTTCTCTTGTTACTTTCTGGGTTTCAGAGTCTGGTGGACGCATGTCAGCAGGATTCAGTTTAAGTTTGATTCGAGGCGTAAAAGGGCAATTTAAAATCAGATTTCGCTTATTATCATTTACTTAACGGAAATGGTGAAAATCTGTTGAGATGCTTGTCGCTGGTTACCTTCTGATGGCCTAATGTGTCCATGCTTTTCTATATCACGTTCGAAGGAAAACAGAGGTTTTGTGGCACTACCTATCCTGAATTAATTCTTCTTCATCTTGACAGTTTCTAAAACAATCACATGTCCAAGGCACGCAACGCCTTAGTTGTCACTGGCTTGGTAATATTTGCTGGCTCTGGCCTAGCATTTCCCTTCTACTTTGTGTAAGTTTGTTTTCTCATCTTTCTAGCACTGGTTGAGAAAGGTAGATAAACGTGTTGTGTGCATTGGCTAGCGTTTTTTTGTGTAACCTTTGTCCATTTCTTACATCCCAGGAAATCAAAGAACAGGCCTATTATCGACTCAACGAAGCCTCTGCCACCGCAGGCTACTTTCCGAGGACCATATGTGAACACTGGATCGCGCGACATAGGGCCTGATCACACCGAGTACCCCAAGAAGTGATATGTATTTTCATCTTGTTTTCTCTTTGTTTTTCAACGGGCATGCAGAAAGCCAGTGAGTGGAAACCTGTAATGTTGATAACCGGCTCGTGATGTGCTGAACACATGCATCTGTGCGTAGTTCTTCATCAACTGTAAGCGCTTTTGATCATTTCTTGTGCTCCACTGACTACTCCTTGCAAAGCGCTATGCCGCTGTACCTTTTTTAGGCAATAATAAGGAAATAAAATGTCAAAGCTACTCATATTGCTTCGCACATTATAGTTTTGTTTTTAATTTAAACTTTATGAGACCAAATTTATAGAAAAATCAATCAACATCTAAAATACAAAATAAACACAGTATGAGAATATATATCCCATAATGGATCTGCCAATATTGAATTGGTATTGTGAATGTTGGTTTTTTCATATATACAACTGTTCAAACTTCACAAAAAATTTGGCATTATGAAATAAATTTGATTACTAGTCTTACAAAATTAACATCACTAGATCCAAAATATAGGTTTTATCGTCTTCTTCTTTTCATGTGCAAGGCAAGTGCACTGTCGATTTCATTAAGGTAAGAAAGGCCAAAGCAGAGTGACCTGATTTACACGGAAACTAAGCCGGAGGCAACACATGATTGATTAAGGGACCACCGTGCAACCCACAACCATGTTGACATTAGCCAACTCAAACTTCACCGCCAACATTGCCCACAACCCGGAGATGTGTGAGTGAGCCCTTCGGAGACGCCCTTTAAGAAGCATCGTCATCGGCATTCTTCGACCCCCCCACCCCACAAAACAAACCGAACCAAGGCTTCCGCCAGAGCCGCCCACACAAGCTCCGCCGGTTTTACCTAATTTTACTAATTGTTCCATGCATTTGTCTAGTTTTACAAGCGACCGTGGAATAATGACAACATGGCAGTTAAGCAAACCGCAATGCAAACCCAAGCGAGGTAAAATTTGATTTATGCCGATCTGTTGCTCCGAAGGCAAACCCAGGTGAGGCTAAATTTGTCGACGGGTCATTCTGCCGATGGTAATGGTTGTTCCACGTTCGAGAGACCTCGATGTGAACTTTTATTATGTTTGAAGTGCTTCGTACTTCTGATGAAGTTTTTCGTAGCGGATTCACAAAAAAAAAAAACACACACACACAATGGAATTCGCAAACCAAGCCTTTTCTCTAGGTGGATTTTGGGTTTCCGCCGACCTGTCGAGATCTGCTGCTCCGCAAGCGCGCGCACGATCGATCCACGCATCCTCCTCTCCGTCAGTCGTCCACTGCGATCCTGCGAAGCCGCTCGTGCACTTGTCCCAGAGCCAGAGGAAATCAATGGCGTCCATCCAAGCGCCAGAAACAAACAGCAGCGATGAGCAGGCCGGTACAAGGAGCAGCCCGGAAAGCTGGGGTCCTCCCTCCCTCCTCTCCCGCCCGTGCACGCCCTGCCCCGTCCCTCCCTCTGACAACCTCCCGCTTTCCCTCTCATCAGCCAACAGCTTTTGCACGCGCGCACGCGCGCGCGCGTCAGGGTCAGTCAGCCGGCCGGCCCCTTCGTCGGGTCAGAGGTTTGTTCCGCCCGCTTTCGCCTTTCGGTTTTGTACCGCCGGACGGACGGATCCATCTCGTCGCTGTCAGCAGCCTGGTGGTTTCCCCGAGGCCGGCTTCCACGGCAAAGAGCTTCCGGGAGTGGCAATGGCGGGCTGCTGCGCCGGGGAAGAAGACAGGCCGTGACTTCAGCCGGCTTCCCCTCTGAAGGAAGGATGGAAGGAAGATGCCGTGCGTGCGTACGTACTCCTACGCCGGGGTTCAGTAAAAGATTAGTTTGACAGCGATCGATGGTCCCGCGGAGAAACATTTGCAGGGATTCGAAGGCAGAAAGAGACGGCTGATGCAAGACAGAGAATATTTCCATGACAAGGTAATTTCGGTCCACAAGTCCTCTGTAGAAACTTCTTTCTTCAGAGCAGTGGTAGTTCTTTAATTTCAGTAAAATAATTCCGGGATTAGACAGATAGATGTGTGTGTGTGCACAGTGGTGTGTGATGGGATGTGGCGTGCGGTGGGTTAATTAATCGGCTGGGCCTGGGGCGGATGCTTTGTGTCTGCACAGTTTAGGCCAGGAAGAGAAGCTCATCATTTTCACGTCCATCTCAACCCAATTACATACTGTATGACCCTGAATTATTATGTGTGTATGTATGTATACCTTGCTGTGTTTATACATGCACTTCTTTCTTCTTCATCCTCCCCATTTTAGCATCTCTATAACCTTACTTACATTTATAGAGCAGATGGCTTAGAAAAATATTTATGTGCTTCAGAGGACAAGCTGGTGTACGCATATGCTGAATGCTGATCAGTGCTCCCTGCAGCTGTGCTGGGGTCCTTAACACCACAAGGAAGCACGCATGCCATGTTCGGGCTTCTGTTTCTTAGAGCAATGCCGAGGCCAAAGTGGCAACTAATCACCACAAGGCACCAAACGCTAAGCTGTATCCATTGATGCAAACACAGTGCCCCACTGTGCATGCATTTGCCATGCATTACTGTGATAATAATTGCATTTCCCATATATATTACTGCAATAATTGAGCCAAAGCAAATGCAGGGGCTCAGCGCAAACCCTGAATAATTGACCATTCTGCTGGATGAATATGTGTGTAGCCACTAGCCTTTTTTCCCTGCGCCATCCACAGTGCTCCCGGGGGGTGACAAGATGCATCCGCACGATGAAAGATCGATGATGCATGCAGCAGCAGCGCGGATCGACAGACAGACAGACGCATCATGCACCTGATCGATCGATCGATCGATCGATCTCCCCAGCGGCACCAGATCTCCTCATGGCCGGCCCGGCCCTGGCCCTGGACTGGAGGAGGACTGTTGAGGGGCGGCAAGATTCAGAGGCCGTGCCTGTCAGCCGGTGGCGTCGCCCAGCACCGCACACAAAGGCACACGCCACCGCAGCCACAGCCACAGCATGCATGAACACTCACTCACACAGTCACACACACACACAACCACAGCCACAGAGAGGGAGGGGGCAGTGAAAAGAACAATCAATGGGAAGGGGATGCGGGGCATGGCCATTTAAGGAAGCCTCCTTGACCTAGCTCGCCATGGCCACCAGGAATGCAGGTCCCATCCGTCAGCATCAGTACTGGCCTGGCCTTGCTTGCTTGCCCACTGGGCAGAGCATGCAGCAGTATGATTGGCCTCTCTCTCCTCTCCTCTCTCTTGCGGTGCAGTGCAGTGCGGGCAGCAGCAGCGGAGGATGGGGAGAACAAGCGTACTGCTGCAACGCTGCTGTGATTGTTTCTCGAGAGAAAAGAAAAGAAAAGAAAAGCGCTGCTGTGATTTGAGGTTTCATGCTGTTTTGCAGCGCCTTTTCCTTTCACCCGGGCAAAAGAACTACTCATTGCAAGCCCCCTTTATTCAAGTTTCACCGGGCCAATATGCATGCATGGCGCCCAACAGTTTTTTGGTTTCAGAAAGCTGCTTTCTTTCTTTCTTTCTTTCTTTCTCTCTTCCTCTCTAAATTTTTCCTTTTAATTACTGAGGGTATAGTAGTAGCAGAAAATGGTGGAAATGGTCAGTAAACTGTCAATTCTAACAATTTGTGGTTACAAGTTTAGACATCAAGAATTGATGTGTAGTTAATTACGAAACGTAGGTGAAGATGAGGATTTGTTTTTTTGAGAACCCTGATTAGAATTTTATGCATCAACGCAAGTGTAAGCGCATGATTTCGAAAAACTCGGATGAATTCCACACCATGATTGTTGAAGGTAGGTATATGGGAAGCAGGTGGGTCATTCGTCAGCTTCAGCCTGATTAGAAGTTCCACATCATGATGCATCAACACAAGTGTCATGTCACCGGCAAGAAAAAAAGGAAATTAGCAGGATCCTCCAAAAGGAACTGATGACACCTTAATATTATAACACCGTACAGTAAGGAGACCTTCAAAAAAAGCTGAAGCATTCTGCAAAAGGATCGAATTGATGAGGCCAGACTTCCGGAGGAGATCACAATTAAAAAGGCGACATGGAGAAATGGAGCAAATTAGCAAGAAACGAAAGTTACGGTCACAGACAAGACATAATGGTAATTAAGAAACTTAACCATATGAAACTGAATCTTGTGGCACATAGTAGATCACAGGCAGGTAGCCATGACCAACCAACACATGCGTCTCGGTGTCAAATCAAAATACCCTTTCCAACAATCCTGGCTGTACATGCCTACCTTACTCCACCATGATGTGAAATTCTCTTGGAAAAACATCTACAGCCTGAAGAAGCTGGTGAGTGATCCGCCAATGAAGCTGCCCGCCAATTGGTCTCTCTCTGCAATTTCCCACAGCTTTATTGAACTGCAGATCTTGCCGGCAGAAGCTAGCATCAACCAATTGCAGATGCAGTTCAAGAAAGCTGTGGAAGACAGCAAAGAGGGCCACACACATCTCACAAGGAAACTAGCATCCAACACCGAGTAGGCTAGAGATAAAGGGAGACGGTTTAGGGTTCTTCACTTGTTTCTTCCTGCTAGGCTTCAGAGCCATACAGACACAGTGTGGGGTTATGGGGGAGCTGCAAGGAGCCAGCAAGTGGTTCTTCTACCTAGGCTTGGGGGCATGGGTGAGTGTGGGGGGTGGAGGAAGAAGAGGGGAGCCTGAGGGTTTATTTATACCAGCGGGGTGGGGAGGAGAGATGTGGTTGGTGCATGAGAGGTTAAGGACCCAATCCCAAGAAGAATATAGAGCCTGCCCTCAACACTACTCCAAGCCCCCCCTCT